>NC_060157.1:28447848-28491703 GCF_021292245.1 Micropterus dolomieu | reverse complement strand
CGCAGTCCAGCCTGCGGACCGGGTAGTGAAAGCAGTGCTGACTGCAACAGCTCTTCTCGGCTCTCTTCCGCACGGTGCGCCTGCCAGAGGGCTGGTTTCATATTACTGTAGATGGGGCAGGGGGTCAGTGTCGAGACGATCTAATGAAAACCAAACGCGCTCTGTCCATCAAACCACTTGTTGCAACCACTACAGCTCTGTTAAAGCAGAATCAGATGGCTTATTTTGAACATGATTTTTTATGTAATACTGCTGGTGAAAAAAACGTCTGCGCTTTAGGCATTCACAGACACTTTCTGGGCAGGGTAACACAACAGGGCATCACAGTGGGCTGTTGCGCATTATTCTGTGACCCATCTTGCCAACTGCCCAGGACTCCAGACAAAAATCCAATCTAACATGTTATCACACAAAACATTGCAAGTTTCAGTTAAATAGAAGTGCAGCTGCATTGTGCTCTCTTTTTAACATTCTTCCAGAGAATTACATTTTCTTTTGTTTAGACTTTTGTAAAGTTTTGTTCAAGTTGTGTGTCCTCCCACTGGGACTTTAAAGTATTTCTGTCCAATGAGGGCAGCGTGACATGAACTTTGCAGGAGCCACAGTGAGTGTACAGACTGCTTGCACTGGCATGGCAAATGGGATTTAATTTGCAAATTGCCATACTGCCAGTTGTAGAAGGGACTCTGGGCTGCATGGTTGGGTGATGGTCTTGAATCTCATCATCTGATCTCGATTGTGGACCATGCTGATGTTTTGGGTGAAAAATGTGCTACAATATGATGTTATATTTCTAGGAAGAAAGTAGAACAATGGCCAATAACTGAGATGACATGATTATTATTTGGACACTGTGTTGTTTTTTTTTAAATTAAAAAATAAATCACACATAATTCTTTTTCACCATAGCCTCACCGCCCTTAACAAACTAGATTGTGTTGGCCTGGTTAAGTAGCAATATCCCATCCCATAGTCAGGTCTCTGAAGCAAAACAGCAATCTGTTGCCCTTCAGGGACCCTGCATTAACATGTTTCAGTGTAAATTATTGTCAGCATCCAGGAATTGATTACAGTGATATTTTGCTGCTTTTTAAAGTCTGAATTAAGAATACAAGATCAAATCAAGACAATAGATCCAACCCAACTGATGATGAACTTACTTAGTGGTAACCTAAAATCAAAATGCACTTTTCTTTATTTATAGGCTTTTTTCGCTGAATATCATTGAATATAGTTCAAATGGACTGGATCAGGATTTTTTGACTAGGCCTTTATGGCAACGGCCACGCATGCTGCGGTCGGACTTGGACCAGGCACCACGGCGCGTGCTGCGAGCGGTCCGGGAGGAGGAGGAGAGGAAACAGAGCAGGGATAGGAGCCATGCTGGCCCAGTTTGGACTTAAGGCGGTTCCTGGCTACTGGCCGATCTGGACCAAATGGGACTCAGGCTGGCCAAGCAACAGGAAATCAGAGCGTTGTGTCCACATCTTTACAGAGACCTGCTCAATCAACATGCCGGATCAAGTACTACTCGACGGGCAGACCGTTCCCGAGCTGACAGAGCAAAAGACTCCGGCAAGATCAGAGGAGACTTAAGCCTAAACGGTGTTTACGTCAATGATGTTTGGAGCTCAGACAGTCCAAATGGATGGACACTGTCCAAACTGTCAAACTTTTTATATGAATCCCCTGACGAAAATGAAAAAAACGTAGCCTACTGCAGAATTATTTACTGGGAATAGGCAACGTGTATGTAGGCTATAGGCCTGTTTTATTTTATAGGTAGGCTATGTCACCCTATTCTAAGTATTGTGCATGCTGACTTATTGGATTTGCTTATGGGACACTTAAATGGAACAGAGCCATCTTGAACAATAGTCTGTTTATTTCTTCCACCTGTGACAAGTCAAAAGTCTTCTGTGAAGAAAGCCTATGTAAAGTATTAGACATTTTTCAAGTTTTTTTTTTTTTTACATCAGCTAAGAAGCACTGTTGGAGTCTTCTGAGTTCTAAAATCCCTGTACACAATGGCTTCAAATGGTACTCTGCTATTGTTTAAACTGTGTAAACACAGAACTCATGGTTCAAAAATGTATCTTCTATTATGTTTTTTTTTTAGCAAAGATAGATTATACTTTATAATCATTGCTTGACTGAGAAGTGAAGCCTATTAGGACTGCTCAAGTATTAGTGGTATCTTGTTTAGGCTACTTGATAATAATAATGGGGTGTGTTGTAGGCCTACATCGCCATCTCCAAAATACTGTAGACCTATTGCTACTAAACACCTGTATGTTTCATTGAACTGCACTGTAGCCTACCTGCATGCAGGAATGTTGTAGTTGCACCTCCACCTGCTCATCAGCAGCTTCTTCCACTTGAAAGAAATAAAGAAACTGTAGTTCCAATTTTCATCCCATTAAAAGCCCATGGTATAAGCCATTCTGTGTTACCTACTCTGAAACAGTTCACTCTTTGGTAGCAATAAGGGTGTGTTATGATGGCGTCAGTTTCTCCTATGCAGATTGTAATTTGTTCCTCTCTTCACAGAGAGTTTGCACAAGTGGAAAATTGCTCTTTATGAACCTACTGAACTATCGACTACATGATCTATGGACACTACAAAGTTTTATTTCATTGTCATTTTATAGATTTGTCGTATCTTTAGCACTTGAACAAGAATAGATTAATTAAAATAGATTAAAATGATGATCTAGCCTATACAAAGTACAACAAGCATTTGTTGTTAATAATCGCCCAGTAACCATAAAATAATTTAGGTTTAATACCTTGCTATAATTTGTTTCTTAATTTCTTTTTGTACTGTAAGAAATTGTTAGTTGAAATAAAATGCACGTCGGAACCATTGTATGAGATACGGTTTCTTCGACCTCTGTGCGATGTTACACTTCTGGCAGAGGAAATGGCGGCCGTTGGGTTTACGGTGGCCAACAAGTCAACTGTCGAAGTTGACACCGAAACTACCTAACTTCCTCTCACCGTACCCGGCTCTGTGGCCACATAAATATGTTTTTAAGGGGAGTGAAAGCCAGTGTGTGTCCGATGGTAGAGACATAACAGGTAAGAGCTGCTGACAGACCAAGAACGTTAGCTCAGATGCTAGCCAGTTAGCTTTAATCCCATAATCTCAGTAACGTTAGTTAGCCTGTGCTTCTTTGCCACTCCCAGGTGCGGTGGCGTTACGCCATGGAACGTTAGTTGGCAAATGTGTTGGTTTTCCCTGAAAGTAGTTTCTTCAGCGTTTGAGTTTGGTGGTATTTAACGCCACGGCATTAAGTGCCACGTGTATTGGCAAGATATACAATTAGAGACGGTTTGTAAGTTACACCGTGGGAACCACCCACTTCAACGTTACCTTCAGTTCAAAGTGGCTGGCAGTCACCTTACTGTAATGTTACTGCAGTCAGCCCGTTGCTTTCATGGCAGCTGTACTCTGTGGAAGACAGTAACTTAGTAAATTTACTTAAGAACAGATCTGAGATACTTGTACTAGAGTATTTTCTTTTCATGCCACTTTTCTGCTTCCGCTCCACTAACGTTAGAGGGGATATCACAACATTTTTCTGACAGCTTTAACGTTAGTTACTAATTACTTCGAAACATTAAGATTTGCGCACAAAAAACATATGGAGAGGTTATAAAATATGATGTTTAGTTTTAAATTAAACTACCCAACAGTTTATACAAGTACAGCTGGAAAGACTAGTCCATGAATTATTTTGATCGTTTAAGTAGTTTTTCATGCTTTTCCTTTTTAATGGTTTTAATAATATGACTGTATCACTAACAGTATTGAGACAAAACAAGCAGTGTAAATGTGTCACTTTGGGCCACTGGCAATTGTGATGACATGTCTCGCTATCTTCAGAATGTTTACACACCAAACAATCGATTAATGGAGTAGTAGTACAAAGTAGTTCAAAATGAGCTCCACATCAACCAACTGCAACAGTAAAATCCTGTTTTTACATTAGTACATGATTAATATTAATCTCATCGTATAGTAGCAAAACCTGCTGCAGTACTTTTACTTCATCAGTGCCAAATGAATGCTGTCTTCACCAACTTAGTGTGGGGAATGTAAACGTGAGGTAAATTTTTTTTAATGTAACTAAATATGCCAAACTCCTCAATGCATCTGGAATGATTAAATAATGACACCTATTCAATGCAACAGGCACATTTTGATTAGTTCACAAGGTACTTAAGTTTGCTACTCAGGCCTGTTTTTATATAGGGAAATGTTACAGTATGTATGAAGGTTGTGGTCATGTGGCCAACTGTCTTGTACTTATGCTGATAACGTTTATTTTGCTGCTACAGGAACACCAGACTCTTGACATTTGGGAACACTGCTGGAACTGTAGACCCCTTGCAGAGGAATGGCCAATGAGCAGAAACAAAGTAGGGCAGAAACATTTGTACTGGCTGGACCGAATGGTCACAATGGACAACAGTGGCAGACTGGAATGAGTAACTCGGTCAGTCACTCTCCAGGCACTAACCACATGTCGAGGATGGCTCGCGTTGCTTCAGATGTAAGGCAAAAGTGTGCGGCCTATGTGCTAGCACTGAGACCATGGAGCTTCAGTACCTCGCTGACACCGGTGGCCCTTGGCAGCGCTTTGGCGTACAAACTGGATGGCTCTGTGGATTTGGTCATCCTGATGGTGTGTGCAGTGGCTGTCCTTGTAGTCCATGGGGCAGGCAACCTTGTAAACACCTACTATGACTTCTCCAAAGGGATTGACCACAAGAAGAGTGATGATAGGACTCTTGTGGATGAAATATTGGCACCGCAGGATATTGTTATGTTCGGAGCATTGTTATATTCTTTGGGGTGCTTGTGTGCCACTCTGCTTTACTTCCTGTCTACACTTAGACTGGAGCACCTAGCCCTCATTTACTTCGGGGGACTCTCCAGCTCTTTTTTATACACTGGAGGTGAGTAAAAAAATTAACTTGAATCTATTGGATTGCTGCTTTGCTGTTCATCTGCCGCCTCTGGCACTAAAAGCACAATCTCTCACACACACACCCTACCATAATCTGCACTAGGCAACATTGCATGTTAGTGGCTCAAGGTGCCAGCAATAGTTTAGTGTTGAAAAATGGGAACTTGCATATGATGTCAAGAAAGTGTGCTGGTACATGTTTCCCTATACAGAGCATTTGCTCACTGTGGTTGAAAAGTTTACCTGTAAACTCTTTTTTTATCTGTCATACAATTTGTGGTAGCCATGCAAATAGTTTGGGTTTTATGTGTCAGGGTTTTGGTATATTCGCCTATGAAACATGTTCATCCACCCTAAAAAAAACAAAAAACAAAACAAACAACAACAAACAAAAAGAGGTTTCATTCCCTGCCTCTTTCTGGGAAGAGATATAGAAGTTTCAGCTTCAGCACCACCAGACTGCAGAGCAGCTTTTCCCCCGTGCTATCAGACTCTTAAACTCTAATTCATCCTCAGCGCTGCTCCATTGATCAGTGAATATTGTTTATTTCTGTTTACCATTTTAATAATTGCTTCAGTATTAATGTATATTTCAGTCTCGACTGAAAACTAAAGGGAACAGAGCTTTTGCTGTCAGGGCCCCGAGGCTCTGGAACAGCCTGCCCGAGGAAATCAAGGCGGCTGAGTCAGTGAACTCTTAAGTCCCTTCTTAAAACATACTTTTATAGGAGAGCTTTTCCCGATCTTATTTGACTTTATTTTATTCCTTTTATTTTATTGTATTTTACTAATTTTATATAAAATTTTCATGCTGTTATCTTTTTTTTTTTTTTTTTTTTGTATTATTCTTTACACTTGTTAAAGCACTTTGTAACTTGTTTTTGAAAAGTGCTCTACAAATAAGGATTATTATATTGTCTGCTTTGTAGCTGAAGGGAGTTACAAAGGTCAATTTGAGATTGTGACAATAAATGTACCTACCTATCAATTGTGTAATGAGGTAGAAGTGTTTTGACTAGTGTATCCCAACTAAGTGTGATGTACTTATTGTACTAGCTATAACATGTCTGAACCATGGCTTTTGTATTTTTCTGAAGGTTTAATGGAAATGTTTAAAATTCTGTTTTCATTGTCACCGGTCTGGGGGTGAGGGTATAAGCTGCTTAGTAACTCAATTGTTTTGTGTATTTGTTCTGTGTTTTGTATTTTCTGTACTAGGTATGTTAGATATAAAATTTATTTTTTTCCTGTTGTATTATGTATGTGTGCCTTGGGACCCTCTTGAAAACAAGACGCTGCATCTCAAGGGGCTATCCACTAATAAATTTGAAATAGAAATTTCTACTTCTCAAAGCACTGAAGAGTTAAATTTGAAACACTCAGCAGCTGTGTGTTTTTGGTGGCAGTTGATTCAGATACAGATGTCTGAAAACCAGGGTACATTTAACTGAAACCATCTGCATGGCTAGATAGTAAGTGAGAAAATACTTTACATTTGGTAGATGTTGTCAGGATTAACAAATCCCAACCTCACTAACTGAGCTACAGTCACCTGTTTGTTGGGATTTGGGTGAACTGGCTCTTTAAGGCAGAGAATATTTTCCAAACATGACACTAATGTGTAACATTTTTTCTTCTGAAAGGAGCTTAAGTGTTCATTCATCACTCCGTGGGTGGAGATGTACAGTGTAAACTTTCCATCAGAATTTCTTTTTGCAAAACACATTCTTGCAGCTTGTTTTAAAGATGTGATGTTCTTTTCTGTTGCAGCCTCACTATATGATTTAGGCTAATATTGTGATTGGTGTGTTTTTACCTTAAATGTTTTCCTGATTTATTTAAAAAAAGAACTTATAGAGTAATTCTACTGTCACTGACAGGTCACACAAAGATCAGTTTACTTGCCATGTTGTACTACTCATCCTGTGAAAACAGTTGTCTTCTGTCACTCTGGAGGAGCTTTGTGAAGTCTTGAGAAAATAAACCAGGTGACGTCACCAGGGTTATCTCAGCTTAGGCTTTGAGACTACAAATATATCACAGAAACCCTGTGTTACAACCTGGGGACGTGAAGTTTGAAAGACTTATCTGTAACCCCAAAGATCATGTTTTAATTTGTAACCAAATGCTACATTTGACTTCTGCAAGTTGCACATACAGGACCAGAGCGTATGAATGAAACTGTGAAAAGAGTTGCCTGCGAGAGAGTTTTGTTGACAACCACTAATCAAAAGGCTAAATGCGGCATCTGTTTACTCCTTTCCCCAGGCATCGGCCTCAAGTATGTGGCCCTGGGAGACGTGGTAATCCTCATCACCTTCGGCCCGCTGGCAGTCATGTTTGCCCACGCGGTGCAGGTTGGCTACCTGTCAGTGCTGCCGCTGGTGTATGCCGTCCCACTGGCCCTCAACACAGAAGCAATCCTCCACAGCAACAACACCAGAGACATGGACTCTGACAAGCAGGCGGGCATTGTCACCCTGGCCATCCTTATAGGCCCCACACTGTCCTACGTCCTCTACAACCTCCTGCTTTTCGTCCCCTACGTGCTCTTCTGCATCCTTGCCACCCGTTACACCATCAGCATGGCGCTGCCCTTGCTCACGCTGCCCATGGCCTTCCCGCTGGAGAAGCAGTTCCGCAGCCGATGCTACGCCAAGATCCCCCAAAAGACGGCCAAGCTCAACCTCCTCATGGGACTCTTCTATGTGTTCGGGATCATTCTGGCGCCGCCTGGCAGCTTGCCGTTATTGTGATTAATTAGCTTTGATATTTCAAATTTTGTCGTTTTAATACAGACTAGTTTATGTATTTGTATGAAGCTATCTGAGGGCTTTTACCGACTTTAATTTACTTTCTAATTTATTTGTTAAACAGAAATTTTGTTTAGGTCCTCCTTTGCGACGCTGAAGGCATAATAAGATGTATATGTTTCAGTATTAAGCCCGCTGTAATGTGTTAAAAGTAATAAGTGTTGGTGTCATTTTGTAGAGGTAGGAAACATTTTCATCGTACAAGGATGGACAATAAACCCACAGTTGCCATATTTGTTCTTCCTGACCTAAAAACATCAATAAACCATTATTCCCCTATTCTCAACATTATACGGTATATACTGTTAATTTGTTTATTGTGAATTATGTGTTTTGGGAAAGCCAAACAGTACTTTATTGGATTGTAATAAAACCCACTGATGCTTATATCCCATGTGTTTGTGGATTGTGGATCAAAGCTCACTTTTCTAACAGCATAAACAAATATAATACAATATAACATGCAAGTTAGCAATCTGAGTTGTAGCAAAGGACATAGAGAGATAAAGCAGCACATTATCTCAAATCCAAAATGTGGCAGTTGAGTGGCTGAATGGACACTGAATAAGAAAATAACAGTTGAAGCAGAAATGCAATGCAAGCTGTAACCTACAGGTGTGAACCACACTTAAAGACCGGCATGTATTCCTTAAGACATTCCCCTTGTGTTGGTAGAGTGGGACACAACACACTTCTGACAGTGTTTCTAAATGAAAAGCTCAAGTTTTCAAATGACACTAGATGGGTATTAGACACCACAAGAATCATCACTTTTTTTCTTTGTTACAATACATGCATACATATTGTCATAGTTATCCAAGGAGGGTTAAATCAAGGGCACCCTACGGGACTGGTTGACTGGAACTGGATGTCCCTTTTGGATTGTGTACACATTTAAGTGGACAGTGGCCTCCACATCGGAGTTCACAAAAACCAAAAGACCACATCCTGGTGTTTTTAAACACTAAAAATAAGACAGGCTGGTTCTCAATAAAAACCACACACCCAAACACAAGAAAAGCAATGCAGTGCATGCTGTCCTGTGCAGTGAGGAATGAGCAGGCCTGTACAGAGGTGACTCTAAGCGAAGGCCTGAGTCAACACAGAAGGGCCCTCTCCCCAGGTAGTTTACCTACCATAACGACAAGGGACACTTTATCGAGGTCAACAATGTTCATAGTTTGGACAGGTAGTGCAGATGATTTGAAAGAAAAGTGATGGAAACTATCTACACTAGAGTAGATCCAATCTCTCAACAAGGGAGGAGGTTTGCGTCACCACTTATGCCCCACCCACAGCACGACGAGGAGCACTAAAGAAACAAGCGGTGTCATCACCTTGACAGCGACCCCACTGAGGTTAAATTCCTGGGACTTCCAGCCAGTCAGTCAGCCCCGAAGAAGCCTCTTGGATGAGAAGCAGAACGTCTTCAAGTATCCTCAACCTGTTTTACACTACCTGAGACTTGACACGTAGGCCTAAGATGCCCCCCTCCCCCTTTCCCTGTCCTTTTCAGTCAAAGAAACACTTTTTTCATTTGATACGAACAGTAGCCTAAGTAATTGAATAGATTCAATATAGACGAAGTAGCCCATTACTTAAGACGATGTAACATTTTTTCTCCAGTGAAAGTCGCAGTCTGCGTTTCATAAGTGTTACATTTACAAACACTGAATTGGATTTGCGTAGCAGGGTATTTGTCAGCAGGGGGCGGTATTAGATAACCATTAAGCCAACACGCACAGAGACCTTTACAGGCTCTGGGTAATTCCTGGTAAATGCCATGGTTGTATATACATAATATTAGTTCAGCTTGTAAATCTAACTATTTGTACATTTTGTGTCTTTTGAATTCATATTAAATGAATGTTTTTTTTTTTTACTGTCCGGTCCAACAGTATATTATTGTTTATGTTATCTTGTGTTGTCTTTTAGAAACTCCCTAAAACACCATCTAGAGAATATGATTTGGAAAGAAAAGAGCACATAAGGCATATCATTAACCGACGTTACAGTATGTATTTTCATTTAATTGTGATCTAATATTTTATATGTACATCATGTTGTGAAATTAAATTGCATCTATGGGTAATTTTGAAGTACAGCCATTTGCCATTTAGTTGTTTAACCCTGCGACTCCTTGCAAACATGATTGGTGGTCATTTAACTTGATGAGAGATGAGAAAGAGAAGGACACGTGTCTAGCCTGAGGCATGAGCCTGCTAAATGGCTGACTGTCCACCTGGGGCCCGACAAAGAAAACTGTGGGATGTTTTTGCGCTCTTTTTATATCACCACGAAAAAACCCTCTGCAATCAACGTTGTTGATTTCAATTTATTTTAAACAATTTGTGTAGATTGTTGCACCGTAGCCTACTATATTCCTATAGAAGTTATACAAGTTATATCCTTTTCCTAGCCTGTTTAGCATTGTTTATGGGGTAATATACAGTGGTTATTGTTGATAGTGGTTATCTTTTATCGTTTATATGTTTTACTAAGCAATCAGCAGGGAGCAGTTGAAGGAAGGCCAAAATAGCAGTAATGCTATATATGGACTTTTTTGCACTGAAAATGCACAGTGTACTGAACAGTCTACTCCCATTTACCTCTATAAGACTGTTTATTAATTTAAATTAAAAACATGGAAATTCAAAAAAATGGTGCAAAGCATAAGCACGTGTTTTATTATTTTTTTTGCGGCTGGTTGCTTGAAACCAAACCTTGTTGGATTCAGAATTTGTGTTTATTACGAGGAGCACGTGAAAGCAGCATTAGTAGTGACGCAATGCATGGGCGTGTTGTCATGGCTGTGCGCTCTGAAACCTTTCAATATAGTAAATACTTATTAGTCCTAAAACAAGCCATGGCAACGTCGGTGGTGTACAGCGACATGGAATTATATTTTACCACAAAGTAAACATTCTTGACAACGGCACGGTAAGTAGCTACACCATGAAATAAGTTGTTTTTATACCAATAAAGGATGGCCAAACATGAGTTAGCTAGCAAGCGTCATCGTTAGACAAGCTAGTATTACGCACATTACCCACCATCCTCTCTTATTATAAAGCCACACAGAATTCATTTAATAATTTTGCCAACTAATAGTCGTTACATGTTATAGCATATTGTTGGCTAATGTGAAATTTACATGTGATCCACCCATCAGCGCCCCACTTCACAAGATGAAACGTGTCCAGTTAATTTGCCTGTCAAAGATAACGTTATTCCTAAATCAAAATAGCGGAAACTGTTTTGGTGGACGATAGGAAGCAGTTCCAGCTAATTCTTAACTTTCGCTAACGTTACAAATTTTAGAAACTGACACTTGAGCTATAATAAGAAAGGCTGGTGGTTAAGTTATATGTTTGCAGATTAAACCAACGACTTTAGTCTAACAATTCGTTTAAAAAAGGGCTGTCCTTTTTAAAGTACCATTTAATTTAGTAACCAAAGTAATTAAATTGATGAATTATGAACGACGTTTGGTGGGATGTGGTCTCCTCATAACGGAACGGGCAGGATCGGGGCTAGACTAGCTTGTAAACTGTCTTCGGCTAGCTGAATAGTGGGGTGCCGTGCTTGTTTTGCTCTACCTGTCCGCACTGGTCAAGTTGTCAGTCTCTGCTTTACATTGTGTTGGATGGAAAGACCAGTGGTCTTCGCCCGACTTCTCAAAAATACATACGAATGGGTGAATAAGGAGCACACTTAAACCATATTCATCAATGATAGGAGCGCTGTTACAGAAAGAATTGCCCGCAGTTGGTAACATGCTGAACTGACATGTGTTAGCAGTATGACATTATGCGAACCCTTTGCAGTTGTCAGCCCTGTTGCAGCTGTCACACACTGGAGCTGCAACTGGACAGTTGCTCTCAGCCACACCCACTTGGGAGCAACGATTCAGTCATCTGCTGTTTCTTTGTCTTGTCCCTTCTCGGCTCCTCAAATCTAAATCACAATAATCGAGCATAAAATGCTTGCTGGCTTGCTTCACAGAAATGACTAGTGGTTCAGAGAAACCGAGGAGATCAGTTGGTTGCAATTGAGAAGAAATGGGGAAAATATTGTGTGGCAATTCTCAAGGTAAGAGTTTTAAATTGTTGGAATAACTTTTAGAAAGGGTTTACCACTGTGTTCATGTCTCTGCTGGTAGTTTAAAGGCAGCCTTTACAAAACTAACCTTTAGTAGAATGGGGTCTATTTTTGTCTGTTTTTGTAGTTTAGTGCTTGGTCTCCGAATAGACCTTTTCCTATAAATTCTTGGTACGCATTTGTCTGTAAACATGTTTCTTTTTGGCACTTTAACACTTAAAGGCATATACCTTTTAAATAATTTCTCCATGCCATGTATAGGGCAAATTTATATTATATATTCTCAGTTTACCACAATTAATATTCTACACCATAACTATAGGTGAACGTTAATAAGCTACCTTATGGATTGTAGCAATTCCTCGTGAGGTAGAAAAGCCTCTGAAACTGATCATCAACCTGAAGCACTTGTATAAAACAAAATGAGATGTTTTAGAATCAGTCCAGATTAACGTCTTAGTAGGCAACCACTGACAATAAACAGTTAAAAAAAATTCCCTCTTTTCTACTGGATGATACTGATGGACCAGTGTTCTGTTGTTACATTTGGCAATTCAATTCAATTCAATTCAATTCCTGCTTGCTACTAGCACAGCCAGACTTAGCCTGTAGGCCTCCTGGTGACTAGTGAACTAAAAAAACAAACAATCAAAAAAATGCTGACGGTTTTGTTTTATGTCAAGGTGTCTGTCCTGTTAACATCTTTTGGTTGTATTATGCCAGACAATAGAGACAAAGTTGGGAATTAATAAGTAGGATTCCTGTATTCCAATACTAGATTGACAGTATTTGTAGATCAATGTGATGTGAAGTAGCCTACATTGATTTATTAGGTGTAATTCTGCCAAAAATACTCCCATCCTGTAATTTTGGTTCAGTCAGTTACCCTATTTGATTACCAAAAAGGCACCATATAACAATATATATCTATGTCACAATATACAAAAAAAATTAACCTCAGAGTCATCCAGTTTGATATGGACTGAATAAATGTTGATCTGTGTGAGAATATCTGGTGCTCATGGCAGCAGTTTGTCAGAGGATGGGATCCAGTAAGAAAACCTATAATTTGAAGCAGCAGGTCCAGGTTAGGTGGCATGTATTTTATTATTATTCTGTTTCCTTAAATTCTTTACACTGTTGGACAATTTTTATATACTGTACAAGTGAAAGGGTGACATGACGTGGTGGTGATGGTCAGGTCTACACAATGCATGGTGATAAAGGATGGCTTTCTTAAGTAGTCCAGGCCAGAATACAAAGTAATGGAATAGTGCTTTGTATTGGACTTGGATTTTGAAGTCCTAAACGTTTCCGCTAGTCTTTTGTACTGTCCTAGAAGTTCCAAACAATGCTTGGTTACTGTATTATTGCTTGATTAAACACACCACACAGATATATCTCAGCGTCTTAGCTTTGTGTTATTCCCAGGCTGCAACAAGCCCAAATATCAGCAGTCCCCTCAGTCTGATGAATGCCATGGTCATGTGTGTCACTGTCTGTTGGAAGCTGTGTGAATGAATGCTTCCTTTTTATGTGATCCTAGACCAACAAGTCTGTTACATGGACAACAGCAGCTTTGTTTACAAGATGGGGAAGTGGTGTAATAAACCTTATTATAAGCCTGTGTCTAAACCACTTCCTAGGCGCCCATTCATTCATCGGCTGTTCATGTCCTGGCAATACCAGCTGTACATTCATGTGTGTGTGCCAGCATCAACAGAATGCCATTTTGGCAGGTCTCTGGAACCACATTGTTGATGTCTCCTGCAGCTCTGGTCACATTAAGAGTATTGTTGAAGGCTAAGGAAGCATTGGGAAACCTACACACACAATCTCCCTCTTCCCTTTTTTCTGTGTGAGCCCAGAGGAGACTCTAGACTGGTATTGCTCACCAGCAGCGGTTGCACTGCTGGTTTGTGACTGAAAATAAGCATGATGTCAGGTGCCCATTCATCAAAATCTCACCCAACCCCACCCCTTTTCTTTTCCCTGAGCCCCCCGCCCAGAACCTCCCACCAAAACCTATTGCCCCTCCCCCTCCCCTCTGTCCTCTGCTTGTCTGTTCATTGGCAGTAGAGCGAATGGTGGCCCCTCGGGCTAATGAAAAGAGGGCTGGGAATCCTTGAGCTTGATGCCCATGTGTTCGTACATATTGTCAGTAAACACAGTGTGTCGACTGCACACGCGTGTTACTGGCACTCACGTCCCCGGTGATGGGATATAGCATCAGAGGAGTCCTATGCGGAGCAAAGCTTATTGGCCTGTTTTTATGCGAGAGCAAGGGAACGTCGACCTGAATGCAGCGCTCGTCGCACCGCCGCTGTCCCTGGCCATCCTCCTCCCTCTCCTCCTCCACCACGGTGATAATCCTTGCTGACACAACGCACAAAGGACTAAATGCTGGCAACATCCTCTAACAGCAGGGCTCTCTCCTCTTCCTCCTCCAACTCTGATCCTCTACAGCCAGGCCGTTCACCTGTACAGCAGGACGCTGTTTCTGTAAGACTGTTTGCAACTGGATATCACATCTCTGGAATACTGGCCTGGCTGCCCTCCTCCTCCATCCACTGTATTCCCTCCTCCTCACCCGGTTCATTCAGGGAGCGCATAAGCACAGGGCTTCAGCCCTGAGGAGGCGTTTTTTTATCTCCCTGGATGCTGGTAGGACCACTGGATTTTTCTCACTGTCTGATGCATTCATGTAGCACGGGGTAGGAGCTACTTCCTCTCCTTCCCTGTTTTTGTCGGTCTCTCTATCCATCCTACAGCACATCACTCTACCAACAGGTAATCCGGCTAAACAGCACATGCTTTATTTATCAAGTGATGCAAAATTTGATGTTTCAGTCATGTCTAATTGGGTAATGCTAGCTCGTCTTGTAAGAGTGAAATCCATTCGATGATGCTGTTAATATTTTATGATAGAGCAGTATATATTCTTTTTATGCAGTTTTATTCGTTTGAAAATAAGATTGGCATTTCAGAAATAAGATTAGCCATACAGCGTCCTTCATCTTTAAAGGAAATATGGCTGCTTCTATTTTTATCAGACTGTCATAGTGGACAGATTTGCTGATTTCACTATTCACTTCCCAAAAAAGGAAGTATGATAATATGCAAAGACAACATGCATGCAGCCGGTATGCGTCCATGGCCATGCTGCTACAGTTTGTTCACATGTCATTGCAGTTTGTAGTAGGGCTGGACGATATGGCCAAAAATGTTATCACGATAAAAAGTTTCATATCTTGCGATCAAGTATCAAATCTTTATTTCTTTTGAGTTTGAAGGTGGTTTAAACTTGTCTTTATGGTCAACACTTGATGCCAAACAGTTGATCACTTCACAAATCTGAGTTAGAACATTCAAAACAATTATGATAAAATATTTTTCAACACATTTGCATGAGCAAAATTAAGTAAAAGCTTTTTTTCAGTCCTTTTTCCTCAGAAAAATAACCATCTTAATATGATAGTATGATTCAAGTGAATAAAATCAAACATTTATTGAATATTTATTAAAAATTTGTTATATTGTTATTGAAAAAAAATTATATTACGATAATTATTGTTATTGTTTTATTGTCCAGTCCTAGTTTGTAGTAAAGCTAGCGATCGCTGTTTGGAACAGACAGGTAACGATCAAACACTGCATCGCAATAATCTTACAAATATGGTGATGTCAAAGTTGTGCCAGTAGTTTTGGGTTAGTTAGATTCTTGACAGCGGGTAGCCTAATCACAGCATGTTTAGTGCCCGGGTTAAACGTTAGAAGTGACTATTACAACGTTAGATACTTGGTACTTGTCATATCACATTGTACTATCATATGGACAATGGCTATGGTGCTGCAAAAGATTTTAATCATATAGTATAAGTAGGATCTTTGTGTTGCTGAGAAGACTGTATTGACTTGATTTGTCAAGCACTGAATGAAGTGATTCTATCTAGATAGCTTAAATAATTTGCATGTTGTGTGTGCAACATGTGACTCAATATTGACTTTTGAAATGACGTTTGACTTGAGGTCTAAGCCGTGCGGTTTGGATTTGCACTTCTGTAAATCTCGCCCATCTCACAAAGGACTAGCATTAGCAAACACAATAAATTATCAAAGCTTCCTCACACTACTGATCATGTGACAAGACAGTGCCCCATTATTATACAGAGTAATGTATTTACCTGACACAAATTCCTTTTAGTAGGATCATCACCACTTTTTTTGTAAGTTCTGTAAGTTCCTTACCTTACTCTGCCAGTATGTTTGTTTTTGCATGTTTTTATTTTAGATAAGGCCTGTCCAGTCCTTGAGCAACATCTGAGCAACATCTGTCAGACAAAAAAAAACCCCTCAACCAAGCAGAGGAGAAAAGAACTTCATGTTCCAAAATGAAGAGCAAAGTTCACAGCAAACCAAATACTAAGTGTGTGCCAGAAAGGGTTCACTCCTCTGTTTGTAGGAGGACTGCCTCATAATTTCTCAGGATTTCAAATGGTCCTTCTTTTTGACCTGGGATAATAGCAGTGCAAGGCTTGTGGTGTCACGTCGCAGTGGAGTCACACAGCTGCTAACATGTTTAAAAGTGGGCTGAAGATCATGGGGAGTGAGTATGATAATTATTCACAATAATGCGATATGAGAACCTCAGCACACTGTCATCAAACGTACAGGTTCTTGGTGAGCGTGGTTTGGTGTGCCAAGCTTTTTGTAAAAGGCTCCTGGGATGTAGTTTGCGAATGGGAAGAATTCTTCCGATATCAAGCAGTTTTTTAAATTTTTTTCTTTGTAAGGATGCTTTTCGGCAAAGCTTACAAGCTTACTTTGAAGAATTCAGTGTAGTATATTTTGGATTTGTTTCAGTAGTTGCATGTCTATTTAAATATATGTGATCATTATAAATTATTTTCCACAGTACAGAGAGCTTTGAGTGAGATTTGAGAAAAGGAAGGTATGCTGTGCAGAAGCCTAAAATGGAAAATGGAGTCTTATTTTAGGCCTGTCGCCCACTCTGAAGATATCTTTGTAAATGTGTTATTTACTCAGGGTCCTTATTGATTTTCCTGGAAGTCCTCTGGCCACCAGATGTTTCTGACATGAACCAGTTCCAGCAGGTTTTTACTCATTTCTGATATTAAGGCTGATGAGGCTTCAGACATAGAGCGTGTGTGAAGACTGCATTTTGCTAAGTATTTAGGTTCAGTGATGTGAAAAAAAATGCACAGGCACACAGCCTTTGCTCATTAGACGTGAGGATATAAGCCAGTCAGACATACAGCCCAAGTAGGCCTTTGCTGCTTCACACAGTGGCACGTATCAATAAAAATAATACTCCTGACTCATTTTCTATTTTGAATCAATCAATCAATGTGCGCATCTAGGTCTGTTGTGCATGTATGTTGGGTTAAGAAAGTGAGAAAACAAAATTCTTTATAGGAGTTTTCTCTCCTGTGTTTATGATTTAAGAACAGCTGGGAATGCCAATGTACAAGTTCCTTAAATGTCTTTTTCTTCTGTGAAACAGGTGGGGGGGGGGGGAAGTTTTGCCAGGTGAAAAAAGTACATACAGTAGATTGTGTCTTAGCAACTAGCATTACTGTCATGTCTTTCTTTTGGTTAGAAATGTATTTTAATCTGAGTTTCACCTGGCATAAAACATCATATGTTTAGTCCGATTTAGAACACGGGGTGGTGGTGCACTTCAGTCTCTTGTGGCTGAAATGAGTATTACAACAATAAACAAACAAACAATTAATTTTCATCAATTTTCACACACCTGTTTCACAGACAAAGAAACAAACAAACAAGTAACTTAGAGTAATGATCCTGGCAAAAATTTCTTTTTCACCTGGCAAGAATTTTTTTTCTCAATTGCTTCTCAGGGCTTCCATATCTCACAGACCAAGTGTTTCACTTCAGCTGGCTTCTGTGGAAATTCTGATCACGTGGGACCTGTGGGATCCCAATCCAATTGCACACTTAATTTGACAGTGTCTACCAGTGCTACCTACATTACATTGTGTGCCCCTTGGTCACATTTTAGAGGAAATGTGTTTATGTTCTTATCGTCACATAGATGGATTGCTTTAGAGAGCAGGTGGTACATTTCCACAGTTAAAAATGGACCTTGACATCTCACACTGTATGTCAGTACAGTGTGAGATGCGTGTGAGATCCATACTGAAAAAATCACATGTACTGCTTTGCTTATTTAATTTGTTACATTTTTTACATTGTTATTTTATATTCTACCTCTGCAGTTTGATTGATGTTCATTGTTCATTTGCTGTTAGTTCAAAATTGTACAATACAGTAGGCCTACATTCATTTTTTAATACTAACAATGACAATTTCATCTTCTTTACAGATAATAGTTTGATTTTGAGATACATTTTTTAATCATTTCCACCAGATTTGTTTACAAAACAACAATAATTCTAAATTGAACATTAAAAAGCAAACAGCAGAACAGCTGCTTAGTTTTTCCGGCTGCCCCTGCCTTGGATCACAATAGGCTATTACAAACATATCGCTCCACAATTGCTTTGACACAATACCGGTTGTACACAGGATCGTAATATGGATTGCGATTTGCGTTAGATGGTGAAATAGGCTGTGTTCGAAACGGGCTAAACTGCTGTCTCAGAAGGTGTCTAACAGGACAGTGAAGCATTGAGTGCTGTTCCAAACAGCTCGAACGATCTCTTCCTGTCTCGTAAGATGTCTTCAAACTGCCCCTATAACGGCTGGTTTTTATCTATTACCCATAAACCAGCGTGGTTGCGGCTGCTCCAGGTTATGAAAAATAGTCAAGATGGTGGACAAACAAGCCAAATTCGTATACAAATATAAGATTTTAAAAGTTTTCAGTAGTTTTCTCGTTTTCTAAGTTAGTGAGAACTAAACACTGAACTATCATATTAGCCCGTGAAAGTAAACGACCAAGTCTGTTAAGTATGATTTCTGAGGCGTCTGTTAGCCATTTACTTTTTCAGTAGCTAGTTAGCTGTTAACAGAGATGCCTTCACTCGAAAGTGATGCCTTCTGAGGCAGCTGTCGAACACAGCCATAATGTGGAAAGCCATTAGGGATGCACCGAATGTTCGACCAAAGAAGTGGAATAGTGGCTGTTACAAGCAACAGAAAAAACAGATGTGTGGTTCATTTCTAAGTGATGGATGACAGGATGTTGACAAATAGGCAGTAAAAAAGTAATTTATTGACAAGTGACTTCATTAAAAAAAACTACATATAGTACCTTTTAAAATGCATAAAAGGTATGCAAATATTTATTTTATATTATTTATTTAACTGTATACATTGAATTGTTCTTTTGTATTTTCCTTGAAGCTTTAGCAATACTGTTCTGTTAACATTCATGCCAATCAAGCAAATATGAATTGAATTGAAGTGAAAAAGCTTTTAAGTTGGACTTTCAGTAGCATAATACCAACTTAATGGAAATTACATATCCCTGAGCAATGTTTTGAGTATGTTATGTGCATTTGTTTACGGTTGTGATTTTATTTGTGAAGTGGCCAAACGCCTGTCTGGTTGTTTGTGTGAAGGAGCTTGACGTTGCCCTCCCAGATTGGCCCTCAGCAGTGTGTATAACGGAAGCCAGCCCATCTGTTATTGCAGGCAGAGAGAATCCTGCCTGTTTTAGCCCCTAGTCAATCTATAAACTATGATTTGTCAAATCTTTATGATTTCAACTTCCTGCAAAGCTATCTGACCATCTCCATGTTAAGCTTCTTATGAGTCAAATAATTCATATTATTAGATTATTAGACATTAGATTATATTTGGTTTTGAATTGTTTTGAAAATCCGTTAAGACAAAGTGTGACTATTATCTGGATATACTGTATCTCTTTGAGATTTGTTTGTTTTTATTCATAAATAACTATACAAACTATTTTTTAAGTCACATTATTGGTAATAGTAGCAGTTGTTGTTGTCTTCATTATCCTAGGTAGTTGGTTATTGCAGATTTTTTCGAGATTTTAGGTTCAGCATTTCATGCGCAACAATCAGAACAAATTTCATCATCAAGTTCATTGGCACAGTCCTGGAATTTGCCTGCTGTCTGCTGCAGATAACATTACACACAAGAACACAAGATATGGAAATGCATAAGTAAACATAGCTGGAGTGTACATTATTCAGACCAGAAATGTGGCTGTTTTTTGTTAATCTAGAGCACACAGAATGGTTTTCACATCTGCTAGTTTTATGTTTGTGTTCCTACAACTGTGCTTCTAAAACTTTGTCAACACTCATCTTGAAAGTTTTCTGAAAGGTTTTGCATGGTACATCTTGTGCGTTCTTTCTTGAGTTGTGAGTTTCAAAGCTAGTGAGGCTGCTTGACTTATACATTGCCGGCCTAAAATTTCAACAAGAGGTAATTGCTTTGTTGGTATGTAGGAATTGTTCAGAGATGCAATTTTGGGATTCACTCTTACTTTCTTTCCTTGAATATGTTGAATAAGAGCTTTTTGTGTAGAGTCATCCAATCCGCCATGTTGTGTCAGAACCAATCCTGGTCTATTTAATAATAATAAGATATCATTGTGCTTGGCCTGAATTCTTCAGCAGAGTGGGTGGCATGGGAGATAGTGGGTATGTGGGTTGAAGAGCAGTTTTAAATATAGGTGGTAGGTTAGGCATGCATTTATTCGGTCTGTGTCTGCAAAACAGTTCCTCAACCCAGAATGCTATATTGTGGGCCTGCTTTACTTCAACATTTGTGTAAGGCTTGGACAAAATTATTGAACAAAATATTCTCCTTCTTAGGTTTATGTGTGGAGTGTTTTAGGTCAGATTCATCATGATTGGATTCTCAGTTATTGGTACATTAACTTGACTTTTTCTATATCCATCCACACCCAGAATACTGGGAGCTGCATAAAGTCCGCCCACTGCCTGTGACAGCTCCTCTGTTTGCAGGCTGAAATGTTAGATGATTGCCTGGGATATTATTTCACTGCATTAAAGAGGATAAGCTGTCATTTTGGACAGAAAATAGAGTATAAGCAGCCTGCTTTCCCTCCTTTGATCCTCTACATCCCATATGTTTTCATGCTTAAGCAGATGCCTTTAATACCAAAATGACATTGTAATCTTGATAAGCGTGCAAGTGTAATCTCTGCCACATTACAGACATCTGTCCACCCTATTACTGAAAGATTTTTAGACTAAACCCTGTGACTGAACTATATACTAAAAAACATATTGCGTGAAAATGACCAGAGAGGGCATTTGGTGAGCTCAAGGCGATATTCACACAATTGTGGATAGACTTTAAAGCAACATTTACATGTTGAAAGTTTCCCGTCTACATCAGCATAAAGATAATTGACTAACTTTTTGCTGTCCACAGAAAAAGCTTAAGTCTCTTCATCGTCCTTCTAGTTTAGATTAATGGTTGTTGTAAACATGGAAATGATGAATTATTACCACCATCTGCTAAGGAATGGTGGCACGTGATTTCAGGGTAACCTCTGTTCTGTGACTTAATACTATGTCTATAATTACTTATTTTGTGTTACAATATGGCCAATGAAATAATGCAGGTGCTGTTATTTTTTTTTACCAATTTGCTTCTGTTGTTGTTCTATGTATTGAAATACTTACAGTGATTTAATTGAGGGTCATTCCTAGGGTGTTAGTTTCTTAATATTGCTGGAAAGTGGACGTTTGTTGGCATGTTTGTTGAAGGTCAGTCATATAACAGTCATACGTCAGCATTCTCTAAAATATTCTTCCTCTACACTACAATATGTGAGTCCTCTTAGGTAGTGCTATTTATATGGGGTGTTAATACAACAGGACCTGTGAGTGTGAGCCTGTCTTTACAGTGAAAAGGGCAAGTGTAGTACAACACGTTTATCATTGTTTATCTTCCCCATATGGTATATGTCAGATTTCTGTTGTTATGGTTATATTGTTGGTAGTACATATGGACAGTTAAATACGCCATCCTTCAGTTTTACAAGCCTGCAGTTTTTCTTTCTTTTCTTTTCTTCCTGTGAATAATGGTGGAGATAGAACACTGCA
This sequence comes from Micropterus dolomieu, assembly GCF_021292245.1. Classification (NCBI taxonomy): domain Eukaryota; kingdom Metazoa; phylum Chordata; class Actinopteri; order Centrarchiformes; family Centrarchidae; genus Micropterus; species Micropterus dolomieu. Next base: position 28,469,755 of record NC_060157.1, on the reverse strand, counting down.
CAGGTGTATAAAATAATATTTCTGATGTGTCACGTCATGTGATTAATAGATACATTGGTCTGGTGATAGTCACGCTTCTCAGCAAGTTCCTTTCCAAATTGCTGACTCAAGTTGTTGCATAAATACTGCTTCTTTCCTGTTTCTAGCATTCATTCAAAACACTGGAGTCATCAGTCAAGAATGATCGTGTGTGACATCATACACCAGCAAATGTGTTGATGATGTGGTGATCACCAAGACAATAAAGATCATTCCCCAACCAGAAAGACTGGATGTATAGAGAGGTGAGGGCTCAATCCAAAGCCAAAAATGCTGCCTTTCGGTCAGGTGACATACAGCACTGCCAGAGTGAGGCAATCAACAGCATCACAGGCTACAAAAGCAGGAGCTCCCCCATCATGTGTGAGGCCACATTACCAGATGAGCTTAAGACATTTTATGCTTTCATCTCTTCGACAAAGAGTCAGCTCTGAAGTTTACTCCACCTCCAGAGGACCGGCCACTGTCAGTATCCACAGCAGATGTGAGAAGAGTTCTGCTGAGAGTGAATATGAGTAAAGCTGCTGGGCCTGATAACATCCCTGGCCGTGTACTAAAAACATGTGCCAATCAGCTAGTTGATGTTATTGCTGACATATTTACCACATCACTATCACACGAGAGTGCTCCTACCTACTTTAAGACACCATCGGCCAGTACCTAAAAAAGTGTCCTGTAAATGAATGAGTACCGCCCTGTGCACTATTCTGGTGAAGTACTGAGAAACATGTTCTCCAGCAATTAAAGAGCAACAACCCAGTCAGCCTGGACCCTCACCAGTTTGCTTTCAGTACCAACAGATCTACAGAGGATGCCATCTCCACTCAGCCCTCACACATCTTGAGAAAAACAACACCTACATCAGAATGCTGTTTGTGGATTTCAGCTCAGCATTCAACACAATCTCCCCTATGAAGCTGACCAGCAAACGTTGCGCTCTGGGCTTAACTACCACGCTCCGCAAATGGATTTTGGACTTCCTCATAAATAGACCCCAGACAGTTTGGATTGGCCATCACACTAGAGTCCCCTAGAGCTGTGTGCTCAGCCCCCTCCTGTTCACACTGTACACCCACAACTGCATCCACGGAGAGAACTCTGTTGTGAAGTCTGTGGACGACGCCACCATAATCGGCCAGATTTCAAACAATGATGAGATTTCATATCTGAAGTAAATCAACCATCTTGCAGAGTGGTGCACAGAGAACAACCTTACTGCTCAATGTCAGCAAAACCAAGAAGCTGATGTTAGGAAAAAGGAAGCTGAGGTGGAGCAAGTGAATTGTTTTAGATTGCTGGGAATCAGCATCACAGAGAACCTGACATGGTCATCACACATCTCCACGCTGGTAAAGAAAGCTGGTAAAGAAAGCTGGTAAAGAAAGCTGGTAAAGAAAGCTCAGAAACTGTATACGTAAATTTCCCGTGCCAAGTACTTGGTAACTTTTACAAAGGAGAAATACAAAGCATCCTGAGTGGAAACATCACAAACCGGGGTGTGGGGATGTGTACAGCCCAGGACACTAGGGCTCTGCAGCAGGCGATTGAAACCGCTCAAAATACCACTGGTACACATATGCTGAGCATCAGTGATATCAGTGAGGTGCCTATGCAACACCTAAAAGACAGTAAAAGTAAAACCCCACCCAGATCCAAATCCTGTTTGGCAAGATATCCAGAAGTATCGTACCACCAGATTTCAGAGTGGCTTCTTCCCTCAGGCTGATGCATCCTCAGCACTCCACCTAGCTTTATTTCTATGATTTATTACTTATTCACCCATGTACTGTAAAAGACTTTTTGTATATAATGTTTGTTTTTTTGTGAATAGCATAAAGGGAACTACAACCTAATCTTATTGTATACAACCCTGTGTTGTAAAGTGATAAATAAATCTGTCTTGTACCTCGTACCTTGAGTTTTTGTATGTCTGTCCACATGACAAGATTTTAACTGTTTTATGTCTACTAGGATTTCAATTCTAGGTTTTAGGATTAATATATATTAGGAATTATAAGGAGTTTCAAGCATGTCCATACAAATAGATACCTGAGATGTGGACAGTGCTACATGAGCACCTTTTGCTTTTTCATTTTGTTTTACAGTTGGTAAATAGCCACCACTTTTAGATGTTTGCTTCTCAATGAAGAATGGGAGTTAAAACGTTTTGTCCATGAATTCCAGATTTATGTAAAAATAGGTTTGTTTTGTGTGCTTTAGGATGTAGGATACTCAGCTTACATTTTTACAACTTGCATCTCATGGTCGCTAGTTTTGGGTTAGGTTTAAGTAGTTGAGTTTTGTGGTTGACATGAATGAAGCCAAAGTATTGTCCTGTCAAGGATGTAAGAACAAGATTGTGTCAGGTCAGGACTTGTTTAGTGCAGCAGGGTTTAGTAGTTGTGTCCAGCTGCTCTCTTCAGAAGTGTGCCATGAGACACAACAAGACCTCCAGTGAATGGTCCCTCAGCAAAGAGAAAAACACTGCTGTGAAATTAAAATCTCCTTGTTTAAAATCAATGGTATGAACCCAAAATCTTCTGAAGCCAGTGTAAAGATTTGACATGAACTATAGACAAGTTAGTAAATATCAACTATTTGTTGTGTTTAGTATTGACTTGGTAAAAGAAGTACCAAAGTTTCATTGAACTTCTTCTCTCTTACCTCCAGTGACCCCTGATCTGTTCCCGGAAACACCCCTTGTCCCTTCCCTGCCTGCAATATCGTCTGCACGAGCCAGCTCCGTCCCTCAGAAGCCTCGGAGGCACAGCAGCGGCGGAAGTGACAACGCTGTCAGGCCCCGGCCGTTGCGCTTAGCCCCCAGGCCAGGCCCCAGCAGAGGCAGCATGGAAGTGGGCATGCGCGTGGTGCGTGGCCTGGACTGGAAATGGGGAAACCAGGATGACGGTGAGGGCCACGTGGGCACTGTGGTGGAGATCGGTCGGCAGGGTAGCACTACCACACCAGACAAGACAGTGGTGGTGCAGTGGGACAGCGGCACACGAACCAACTACCGCACTGGCTACCAGGGTGCCTATGACCTACTGCTTTATGATAACGCTCAAATTGGTAAGCACTCATGACGGGGGTAATCCTAAAACATTGGGTCAACAACAACGTAGAAGAAGTTCTCATTGGAATTATTCCAATACTAGTGCCAGTATGAGTTTCAGTATGATTCCAAAATGATACTTTTTTGATACGTTAGGCCTACATTAAATAACGTTGTTCTACAAAACCTCTTTGGAATATAACACAATAAGCTACATTCCTCAAATGCATTGTTGATCAAAAACTTTTTCTAAGTAATGAAAGTATAAAACTGGCAAAATTATTTCTCAGATCTGGAAATATCAAATCTCAGAATAAGTAAAAAAGACCAAACTTTGACCGAGCATTCAATGCAATAGTTTGATACTTCTCAGTTGTTTATACTTGGTGTGGTCAAGACACATTTTGATTGTTACCCACAAAGTATTTAAGTTTAATGCCCAGCTTTTGATACCCAATACAGGTGTTTTTTGATATATTTTTAATGAAAAAAGCATTTCTGTTTCTCTCCATAATAGAAAACCAAAGAATGCCATACCCACATTTAAATGCCCACTCTTGCTGCTGGGGTCATGAGAATTTTGGACATGTGGTCTTGTCTTAATCTGATCAGACACCATCATTCTTCATTTCTATGGAGTTTTACAGCACCATGGTCAAATTTAGAAGTTCATTTGCAGAAGAAAATATCAGCTTTAAAGACACTCTTTTAATGAAGTGTAAACAAACACGGTCATATGTTTTTGTTGTTATGTTATGTTTTGTTTCCACACGTTTATCTTGCGTATTTGCGCCTGTTTGTCATTGTGGTGGCTTGCGCAGCCTCTCCAAAGCCCATTTTGAGTAAGCATGGTACAGTAAAGACCATCTCTCATCGTCAGCCATCCAGCTCTATTTTGGACTTGAATGACACACACAGAAATGCAGGACTCATTAGCATTTTACCCCATTTACAGCGACATTTTTCTGCCTCAGAAGCTTGCCCTTCAATTAATGGAGCGAAAAAAGATGAGGAGCTAACGGGGTGGGGGTATTTTTGTCATGCTGTTTGTGCCTCAGTTCTTCCACATCTCATGATATTATCCATTGTGATAAATAACATGCCTTGAATGCTTCAGTGCATATGGGAGATGCATAATAGTAGAGTACTTTTGTCTTACTCTACAGAACATGACAAGTTCCTCAGCTTTTTTTTTCTTTGCAACAAAATGGAATAGAAATAGAAACCTCAGACATGTTGAATTTATAACCCCACTCACTTTTCTTCCACCACCTCTCCTTCCCTTCCAGGCGTGCGCCACTCCAACATTATCTGTGACAGCTGCAAGAAGCATGGCATCATGGGAATGCGATGGAAGTGCAAGGTGTGCTTCGACTATGACCTGTGCACCCAGTGTTACATGAACAACAAGCATGACCTGAGCCATGCTTTTGAGCGTTATGAGACAGCACACTCCCAGCCGTGAGTACTGCACTGCCGCTTCCCCAGCACAATTGATCCTCATTTACATTCTAATTATGGTGTCGTTCCTTCAATGTCTGTGTTCGAGGTGCTTGCTCTGTTTATATCCAGTTCGACTCATAGGCGGTAAGACCTTATTAGTGTTGTTTCCTCCAATTAACTTTCATTAGCCTGTTGTCTGTCTACACCGGCCCACTGGTCTAGGAAGGGCTTTTAAAGCATTAACATCAGGGTTCATTCAGGGCTTTTGTCCATATCTGCTTGCTTTGCAAAGTTTCCCCTTGGAACCCTCTTCTCAGTTACCTCAGTTACTTTTGAAATTAATGACTAGTCAAGTCAGTGCTCCCTCCAGTATCCGCTCTTCTGCATCATTTCACAATAAAGCTCCAAACTGCTTCAGGCACTTTCTGAATGTCAACTGGATGGCCTGTTCTCATTTTAACATTGTGATATGTATGACCCAGATTTCTTCTATGGTTTAGCCTGGTCCTGGTATTTTCCTGTGCCTGCTGTACAATGAATGGTACAATGAGTGGACTTGTTACTCTTTAGCTTTGATTAAATCCTGATGTTAACTATTCGGTTCAAGAGTTACTATTTTTTTCCAGGAGTTTGGAAACAACGATTCGATCGGAATGAGACAAAAGTGTATATTCGTTCAACACCCAATGGGTAGGATTTGGACATTTCTGACTTAGGTGACACTTTCACAAACAGCAAAACAATGCCATTGTAGTCAATGCTTGTGCTCACACCTGAAGCGCAGCAGCGCATCCCAGAATATGGTTCGCCGCTCCGCTGTGCGAAGAATAGGCAGCCGGTCTATTTTTGACGGAAAACGCATCAAGCAGCACCGAGCAGATGAGCCGGACAGGAAGTCAGACACAGAAACGGCAAAGAGAATCCGGTTGATTTTCAAAATAAAATACCTTGTACAGACTCCTGATCGTATATCAACAATAAACACAGTTAAAACAGACCAAAAAAGAAACAATATGTAGCCTTCTTAACCACGGTAGAAGCACAAAAATCAAGGACAACTTACCAAATAAACTAAATCTAAACAATTCAGCAAAATCAGGCTGGCAAAACGTTCGTATTCTGAAATGCTCCATGTGGGGAATTCAGCCCTGCAGGGAACTGGGGGAAAACGGTTCACAGAGCGCTGTGACCGATTGTAGAAGCACACAAAATAACAAATAAACAACAAGTCAACAACGTGGGGCAGGCTAAACGCTCCGCTGCTGAAACTTCCTGTGTGAGTTGACAACGGGCTGAGAACGGGTCAAACCGTGGCGCAGCCGTAACGCGGCGCACATGCCGCCTGTGTGAATCCGGGGTTACACACCTAGCTTCAGATCTTGACGTGATGATGACATGAATCAAGTGTAGTTGCCATCTCTCTGCTGTTTTCACTTCCTGGTATCATCTGTGATCACATTCTCAATAAATGGTGTTTGATCTTTGTTGACAATAGTTAGACAAGATACTGTATCATATAGCAACCTTTGTGGATAAATGTGCCAAATAGTGCTACATTGGGTATCTACATCTTTAAGAGTTATTTAAAGGTTGTTTGTAATCCTAAGCAACTGTGGTACATAACATCTGAGTGAGGCAAAGCTAAACCTGGAAAGCTAAAAATAAGTCAAAAGAGATTCTCTTAAGTAGTATGTTAATACCATAGCCAGGAGTGTTTTAAAGACTCGGTCCTACTGTAAGAATGTGCTGTTGGTTGGTAGTACTGTAGGAACCTTTTTATATTTAAGTGCGCGACATTGGTCACATCACAAACACAACTGTGGATCAGAGTGTTGATCAAATTGCAGTTACACAGCACATTTTATGTTTTTTTGGTAAGCACAAGCATAATTGAAAGTAATTTAAACCCTATGATTGTTTCATATCTATCAGTAATCTGTATAAAACTCACAACTCACAAGAGTGCGTTTTGTCACTACGTTAATTACGTACAAAAACAAGCAGAAGTAGTGGTAGTAGTAGTTGTCTGGTTTATTAGAAGTAAGAAGAGAAGTGAAATTTGGACAAATAGAGGACCACACGTATTATTCAGCACAAGAGCAAACAGAGCATGTTGACCTCCGTAGTTTCTCCCCCATGCTTGCAAAGGGAGGGGTGAGCGATGGCTGATGGTGCATTCATGTGGTGTCGGAATATTTGGTTTTTTTCTTCCTTAAATCTTTATTGCAAAAAGAAGAATAAAGTGTACATGGGACATAAAGAGGGATACAGAACAGTATACAAACATATAAGAAGACACCGGGGTTAGTTTATATTATATAAAGACATTAAAAGATGACCATATGCTGTTTTCACAGCCTTTTTGTTGTTGGATTTAGAAATTAAATTTTTATAATGTACAACAACCAAGTACAAAGTTAGGTTTTTTTATTGCTGAATTTACAATTGCCATTATTATTAATACTTTTTATCTAAATGACTTATTTTGTCCGAGGAGCAAGTGAATGTGTAGTGAGCCATTTGTTGCAATTCGCAACCCTCATCACTAGATGCCACTAAAACTTACACGCCGAACCTTTAAATGGATGAATATTACTTTTATCCCTGTAATTAGTTTCACCAATCTGAATGATATTCAAACATCATTGGTTAATTATCATTGTGGAGTATTTATCTTTTAGACATTGCTCAGGATGTTGGTTCATCACTGAACACTGTAAGTGTGCAAGTTCCATATTTGGTTAATGACTACAGTATTGTGAACTAATTTAATTTATAATGATTTGCCATTTATTATTAGGCATTACTTGTTCTGACCCACTCAGTATTCAAATCATTCCTTTAACTTCTCCAATCTATGTCCTATTTGCAGTCATACATCCGCTGCAGGGTGAAATTAAAATGACATTTCAGCTTTTAGAAAAACACGTTTTGCTCAAGTATGTCATACTATACGTCAGTTTTGCACTGTGGTGTTAAATTGGATTAAAATCTAACCCTCAGGGTTAGCTTTATTGAGAGTGCAGACTTTGAATGAAAATGAGTCCTGCAAATATTGAAGACTACGTTTATAATGATTCTTTATGTCTTGTTTAGCTATATCAAACACCAAATCTCTCTATCTCTCGGTCTCTCTGCCTATCCATCTGATGTGGATGTGTTTGCATAATCTCAGTGAAAATGCGTTTGTGAATGTCGCATAGCAATGCGAATGTGTACATCTGGGAGAACATCACATGAAAGCCATTTCTTTTCTTGTCGGATAAATGAAGCACTCTACAGTATGGGCTGCCAAACACACAGTACTTCTTTATTTCCAAACCACACTGGCCCATATTTCATTGACAGCATTTAAAAAGGCTAATTTATAGTATGGCAGTCATGGGACACACTTGATGTTTCCCTGGAAAGGCAGATTTAACTTACTTTCATAATGAGTGGCAGTTCCTCCTTTCATGTGGACCAAACATGTGTGAGGGTTTAATGACAACTTAAGCAGGGTATTTGTCATATAGATATACTGTAGGCAGAAACTTTTTCAGTGTCTTGAGGAGACAATGTGAAACACTATAAACAAACATGGTGTGAGACCTGAGCCGCATGTACTGTACATGAGTGTTCCATTATAATCATAAAAGATTTAACTGGATTAGCATGCGGACATTCTCAGCTGTGGGGATTAGTATTCAACTTCCTAGAAGACATGTATTAGATAATAGGTGTTGGATACAGACCAAATCAAGGTGCATTATATGTTCTGCTCACAAAGCCTTAAGTCAATTAAGGCATTTATAAGCAAGTTGTCAGTTTATGAGTTTGATAAAATTATTGTTGCAATGTAACTTTTACTGATCCAGATGTTGTAAGATTATACTCTAGTTGGCTGTTCAGTTGTCTGAATGGCTCATAGTTTCCTGAATTTGATTAAGACGCATATGTTTAATAGAGACATGTGTGTGCGTGATGACAGTGCTCAGGGCAGCATATGTGTGTACCATATGTTTATAAGGAGATGGCTGGTATGCAGCTGGTTAAGCGGCTCTTCAACACACAAACACACAAACAACACATGCAGTTCCAGGCAACCTGTCGGGTCAACTCAATGCCTAATCCTTCCCTTGCACATCAAGCTACACTGCTCCACCTGACCTCCTCAATTTTCCACCCTGTTGTCACATTTAACGCACATCCAACCCAACCCCATTACTGGCCTCCAGAGTTCCAGAGCGTTCTTTTTTTAGACAGAATTGCCTGGAATTTTCACCTAAATTCGATGCTAGTAACTGGTTGCTCATTTCTTATCTGAAATGGATGTCAGTATGTGTATTTTCACACGTCTTCCTCTATTCAACTGACAAAACTGCTGTCTTCTTAAATGCTTTTGACATGGGATTTGGGTCTTTGTAGGTAATGCATAGACTAAAGCAAAGTTGTTGAACATCAATGTATTGATGTATGTTTGAAAGATGTGTCTTATTAAACGTAGTCTGCACAGAAAGGTTACCACAAACACATTGCAGTAAGTACAGTAAATGCGGTAAGTACAGCTGGCATTTTAAACCAAGGCCGTCTTACTTAGAGGTAAAAGCTTTGAGCCATCATGCCAACCACCACTGCTATCATTACACAAATTCATAGCCTCGCTGTATTTTTCTGGCAGCCACTACTTTTTATGTGATTTCTTATTTTTTGTGAATTTGATGGTTCTATCGGTTTCTGCAAACAAATGGTAATTATATGTATCGCACTGTTTTTATTTCAAACAGCAAAGCTGACCCTTGGTTGACCCAGCCATCTTGTCAGTAGGTGTAGGTCTTTTGTTGCCTTCCTGTCTGGGAGCAAGGGTAGCATTTGGTCAAGCAGGATTAGACATCTTGATCCCCTGAAAGAGCTGTTGTCTTTCTCAGAGAAGCTACACTGAGAAACAACATGTCAACAACACTGAGCTCATGTTTCTCATGAAATAGGGACATCTGTCAGTTTACATCCTCTTTACTATTAAAATAATTTGTGGTTAGGTTGTAAGAATAGTCTTTTCTCTTAGTGAACTCGCTATCCCTTCATTAACAGTTTTACTCTTGGTAGCTTTCAGTCAGTCCTTAAAGTCTGATCTAAATCTGCCTTGTTCCATCAGGACATTGGCACAGCTTGCTGCATTCTCCCTATGACCCCTACTACCACAAGTCCAGGACGTCTGTTACTATAACTGACATTGTTTAATTTGCCATATCACAGTTGTACCATTTATATCCTGAAATCATTGAAACAGCTCCATAAATACAGCAACACAAGCAATTAAGGCATTGAATCAGTGCAAAAATGACCCCTATGTACTTTATGTACTGCATTGCTTCTTGTACCTCCATTATATATTTAAATACAGACATTTATACATGCAAGCACATACATGTGCTATGCTTTGTCCTGAGGTGGCCTGCTTTCTGATAGCTCTGCTGTCCAAGGATTAGTCTCAAAGCTCTGTACTCAGTAAAGACCTGTTCAAGCCCAGTCCCACGCTGAGATTTACTGATAGTTGGCTCTAAGAGCCAAATGTCCTACTGTAGTACCCAGAAACTTGAAAAATCTGGCCAGTGATGGGGAATGAAGTTAGCCAAGGCTAACCTTCAGCAAAACCTCAGCACCAGAAAAACACGTGGGAGCAGCAAATCCTCTGAGGCTCCCTGAGGACGACAGCTCTCAAAAGGCTCTTTTTCTTTTGATCACACTGGATTTTATATGACTTTGAGTCTATCCTAAAAAGCTGTTCGAATTAAATGGAAGCTGGAATTTGATCTTGTCAAGAAAGTATGGGAATAGGCAGCTCCTTTGCACCAAGATCTGATCAAATCTTTACCATAAGGTATGTCAGATTTTGTTCAGTGTGTTAGATAGAGTGTTGACACTGATGTCAGTAGTAGTTATGCGTATCTTTCCTCAATGTGTTTTTTGAATCCTGAAATCCTGTCTGAAAACCAATCTCATTTTATCCTACTTATCACTTGGCTACATGAGGAACAACTAAGTCTATTTAGCAGAGAAAAGTTAAAGGTAAACTAAACTAAGCTTGTGTATACAAAAACTTCACAAGGTACCTCTTAGTCAGTAGTCAGGAGATCACTACAGCCTGTTTGATTTTCAACTCAGTGTTGCATTTTCTTTTATGCAAGAATGGGTTGGGATTTATTAAGTGTCCTGCATGTTTGGTCTTATATGTATGCTCTTCAGTAAGGCCTGTAAATTGCCAGGATTAACCTGTTGCTTCTCAATGTTTTTTTCCCCAATCTGTTATTGGGGTTTTTATCCATCTGTTATTAGAATTTTGCACGACAACAGCATTTAGTTGATTAGATTTATGATTCATATGCCTAATTTGGGTTGGGTATTTGGGTTTTGCAGGAAATATAGCCCATGTCCACTGGTCGTCAGGGATGTTTTCCATTGATGAGTTTTACTTCAGTAATTTATTGAAGATCAGTCTGTAACATGATTTACAAATGTTTAAATTTGGCATCCCTAATCATGACAACTGTATACTGTAGTAAATGCTTGCTCAAAAATATTGTAGGGTGTTTGCTTGCCTTGGCTTGTCAGAGATTGAAATCTCTTACATGTGGCATTTTTAGCGCATTACTGGGTTTATAATTGGGACAAGCGATGTTTTGTTGGAGATTAATATGCATACTTGGACAAAGTTTTGTATTAATGATTTCTAGCAAATCCTAACATTGTCTTAGATGGTCCGTAGAGCAGTTTGTTCAGTTGTGTCTCCATTCTCTTATCACAGTGTGAGCTTGGCACCGAGGCAGAACCTCCCACGAATCATCCTAAAAGGAATCTTCCAGGGGGTTAAAGTGGTTCGTGGACCTGACTGGGACTGGGGCAACCAAGACGGTGAGTGGTGGTCTGGGGGGGACTGTTCTTAACCGCTAACTTGGCCCTGCCACCTCAGCATGCCCCCTACCTTCTTAATCATGGAGCTGTATCTCTTCAAAGTGTTTCACCATTTACAGTGTAAGAATTTTCTAACCTCACGTCTAATTAACCCACGAAATGTTGTGTTAGTATGTGTCTGCGTGCACTTATATTGCCAGTGACTCATCTGAGTCTGTTCCACAGATGTGCCTGTCTGTATGTCTGTTCAGTGATATTTATGTTCTTTGTTTTTCTTTTCCAGCCCTCTGTAGGGCATACACTGTGAAGCACATTCACTTAAAATATAGTCTATGTTGCAAGTGTTGAGAAAGTAGAAAATGGAGATTATATCTTGATTTGAATTGTGTTTTCATGGCTTCCATTAAGTTTCACAGTTTTACTATGAATTGTTGCTGTTTGGAAAAATTTGCTCTCTTCCAGATACAAACAGCCTGCGCTGATGGATGTTTGAAATAGTTTAAATAGTAATTGAAAGCAATCTTCCACATCAGTGGGCTAAATTAAAGCCCTTGAATGTTCCCTTTAGGGAAAGAGGGAATGCTAATATGTCTTTTTGTTTCCTGGTCTGGGGTCATCGTTGTCTGAGAATAGCAACGCTCCCTTTAGTGGGCTAGAGCGAATGAGTCAAAATGTCCTTTTGGTGTCTTTGAAATCAACGCCCTAGGGTTTGGTTAAGTCAGACTTAAATGGTGTATGCGGTAAGTGCATACAGGAAGCTCTGAGCATGCTCAGAAACCCCCAACCCAGTTTCTAGTCTTACAGGGCACTGGTTTAGTTGGTGTGGTTAGACACTGAGGCAGCTTGATGACAAGGGTTTCTGTACACCATACAACCTGAAATACAGAGCTCTTATAATAATACTAATAACGTGACTTATTTTTTAATGGTGATTCTTTTTACTTGGATGTTTAGGTGTTTGAATAAAGAAGGGGAATTATGTTTTGTCAGGTGTTTGATTCATGAAGCAACCATTAAGAACTGAGCTGGCTCATGAAAATGGAAGTCAAAGACTTTGATACTTGGTAGCTTATGTCCCTTCAGGGAAAATATTTCTCACATGCCTCTGTGTCCTCCATCTCATGTGTCTGTCATCTCATTTGTCTCATATGTTTACATTGTGCTTGTCAAATTTTTTATTTTAGATAATTACATGTGTCCACTGTTGTTCCCACATTTTTCTCCTGACCAAAACCAGATTTTTCTTTATCTAATGACTTTTCTTTCTTTTATGAGCAGATTTTTCTTCCACTGCCTTTGTCTGCCCCTTCTTCCACACACTAATGCAATATTGTTTCTTGCATATGTGTGTGTGTTTGTTTGTGTGCATTTATGTGTGTGTAGGTGGGGAGGGTAAGGTTGGGAAGGTAGTGGACATTCGCGGCTGGGACACAGAGTCTGGTCGCAGCGTGGCTAGTGTCACCTGGTCTAATGGCACGACCAATGTCTACCGAATGGGGCACAAGGGCAAGGTAGACCTCAAATTCGTGTCTGATGGCCAAGGAGGCTTCTATTACAAAGACCACCTACCAAAATTAGGTAAGACTAAGATTTCTGTTTCAAAGTATGCATTTATATCTCAGAATTTGTAAAGGAATCACACTGCTAAATTAGATATTGGCCTTCATGACCAATCTGATTCTAGTCTGTTATGTCGCTACACACTGATTAGTGGAGATCAACCACTTGATCCTCAACCTATAAATAATTTCTGCGTGATGTAAGAATGGATTAATCAGAATCTTATTGGGTGACAGTTTCTAAATCCTTGTTTTAAGAAGCTTACCTAAAATAGTTACCATGAGCCCTGCATTATTGTAATGTTTGGTATTCTTGTGTGACGTTCTTACATTAAAAGGATGTGAATATGAATGTCTGCCGAAAATATAGTCACGCTGACTTCTCATCCAAACTATTGTTGATGTTGACTTTTGAAAAACCCTCCTAAGTCTTATTTGTTGATGCCGACACATGTCTATCCAGGAGAGCATGCAGAGCTGCAGCGCCAGGAGAGTGCTGATGGTCACTCCTTCCAGCAGGGCGACAAGGTCAAATGTCTCTTGGAGGTGGACATTCTGCGACAGATGCAGGAGGGCCACGGAGGGTGGAACCCCAAAATGGCAGAGGTATTAGAGTCTTACCTTCTGCCGGAAAGAAACACCACACACAATTCAATACAATGAAATCTTTGCACATAGTATGTTCTCTGTGTTTTAGACAAACATGGCCTCACAGTCAAAACACACATGCCTCTAGAATCTGGCATACATAATGTTTATATAAGTGGCTCAGATGGACGTTGGCGTGCAACAGAGTGAAAGAAAACAGCATCCATCTCTCACATCGCAGCTGCTAAAGGCAGCATTAAGGTCACAGCCATGCAGAGGCAGACCCAGGGTGAAACAGCCTATTTGTGTTTGCAGTACATTTGCCGGATTGGGACTGTTCATAGAATCACTGACCGAGGGGATGTCAGAGTCCAGTACAGCAACAACATCCGCTGGACTTTCCATCCTGGGGCTCTCACCAAGGTACTGAGTTACAGATACTTTTACAGATACGCCAGATGACCTTACAGTAAGATCTCACGTAGTTCAGATCTTCAGTTTTACAGGAGTGTAGCTTAATTAACAGCACGTCAGCTGAACAATTTGTCTGTCTTTCTTTCCGCTAGGTGAACACATTTGGAGTCGGTGAACTAGTAAGAGTATTGGAGGACATGGAGAGTGTGAAGAGACTGCAGGCTGGCCATGGAGAGTGGACAGACAGCATGGCTCCTGTATGCTTATTTAACAATAAATGATAGCTTGCTTATATTAACTTGTGGTGGTATTTTAGCATTAGTTACGAGGGCAGAATTTATGCCATACTGTGCCAGAGGTGTGACTTAGACTTGAGTCAGGCTCATGTCATGAATCTTTAGACCAAGATCATGATGACTTTAAGGTTGATTTGACAAAATCCAAAAAGACTGAAAACTTATTTTCACTTGGAATGATGATTTATTATATACTTTATTTGATGTTTATTTGCTATACTAACTATTACTGGACTGGAGAGATGCATTTTTTAAATTTGGTGAATGCAGCATAATAACAAAGTTTAGTACTTGGACATAACTTGCAACTTGACTCTTGACTTGCATGTCTGGATGCGTGACTTGACTTGGCATGTCGTAACCAAGACTTGAGACTTGCTTGTCAGAACAATCACTTTCTCTCATCTCTGTATACTGGTATCTGTGTGCATGTGGATAACTGTGTCTCACTTGCTTTGTAAAATCTTTATTTGGCAGACATCCGTCTGACCTACTTCGTGAAAATTGGGCGTACATCAGGAAGTAATCAAGTTAATAGCTGTTTCCTTGAATGGCCTGGTTATTTAACTTAAATTAAAAAGGCACAGAAATTGGTCATGTAAAAACCATGAATAGTTCCTGGTTGATTAGTTTGTCCTCTCTTTATTTCTTTATTTGTCCCTGTCAGTCTTTTTCTTTCTCACCCACCCTTGCCACATCCACCTTACTTACTGTTTGTTTTCTAGGTGCTTGGCCAGGCTGGGAAGGTATTGAAAGTATACGCGGATGGTGACCTAAGGGTGGCGTTTGGAGGCCAGACATGGACTTTCAACCCAGCGTGCCTCTCGGCCCAGCCCGTGGAGGTGGACGCCAACCTCATGACAGCCGAGAACCCCAACGAATCTGGAAGTAAGGCCTCTGCTGGGACTAGGGAGCTCATCTCTAACACTCCAGCTCCAGCTTTACCTTCTGCGTGCATTCATTCATCCTCCCATGCCCTCTTTGCAGCTCTGCCTCTGCCGTGCACGCTTTCACATACAGGCTGCAACTGTGGCATTCGTGGCCACAGCCACTTTGATTATCTGTCTTTTTTCAGCAATGTGTTTACATGGTGTCATTCCTTGAAATGGTCTTTTCTATAGCATGTCATGATCCTGCATGTTGACAGCGAGAGGCTTTTGCAGCACAGCACACGTTTGTCATCATTTCAGAAGTTCTCAGCAGTTTCGTGATCATGACTAAATCTATTCTGTGCATGTGTTCATTTCAGCGGATGGGAAGTTGACAACAGAGTGATGTGTGTATGTGTGTTTGTGATTATGTGAACGGTCAGATTGCACTGCATGGAGGGACATTTTGACTCATTCCTGTGGTTTTGCATTAAGCTCAGCTATTTTGGCCCTCTGGAAGGCTTTGTGACACCATTTCTAATCATGTTGTTCACGTTAGACTAATTAAGTTAAATTTATCTTTTTTTCTCTCTTGTCTGTCCCCTTTTCACAACCTGTTTCTTCTCTCTTTCCCCCCTCTCCATCTGCCTATGTCTCTGTTCAGGTACTGTCATCTCAGTGTTGGAGAAGCTGCTGTCTCAGTCCACAGAGCAGGACAATCCCAGCCGACTGGTCATTGAGGCAGCACACGGCAGTGCCAACAAAGTGCGGGAGTTGGTGCAGAAGTATCCTGACAAGGTTAGTGCAGCACTCTTTCTCTTTGCTGCAGTCCACTGCCCGTTCCAAGAGCTTTTTCCACCAGGAAAACAAGACTGGGGGTGGGGAATTTAAGGACCAGAGCCAGATAAGGCAAGGGGCAAGCCATACACTGGTCTGTTCAATGAAACTAAAGACTCTGATTCTGGACTATCCAAATCTTCACACCACACACTACTAAAGTATACCGCAAAACTACTAACTCTGTATTATTAAGCTATAGCACAGCACCAAAACATGGGGCAGAGCATTTTCTTGCCACTCTTTCTTGCAGTGAATATACAACTGCCATATTAATGCATTTACATGCATAAAAGAGTCAATGATAAGAAATAAAAAATACTGTAGCAAGTAGGTAAATGTACATTAGCCTGCATTTACCCTATAAAACTTTAATTTGCTAACTTTCCCATCTGTTGTCTTAGGCTTAGCCATATTGATTTATACTTATCTAGAGAGCCTAAATTCATATAAATTACGTTTTCAAATGTTTGTATTTTCAGCAGTGCATCATTCCAGTCCTGTGGAGCACTGCTGTCTCTCCTTTTAGAAAAAAAATCTCCTTTTTAGCAACAGCAAAGGTTACAGACATACAACTTATAACTTATTATAATGTTGATTAGGCAGTCTTGACAGAATCCCTATTATACATAATATAATTAGTAATTTATGTATTCACTCCTGTAAAAGAGAATTTTAATCTCAGTAAGGCACTTCTCCTGGTTAAATAAATTTATATTTTATGTCTTAGCAGATGTAAATTTGAGAGCATTTGTTTGGTATCTCACTATGGCTACAGCGCTCTGCCTAGTCACAGTTAACTAATTTGTTTAGCATAATACAGTGAATTAAATACCTGACAAATCAAGGTATTTAATCACAAGATCCAAAGAATCCTGTCAATCCAAGTGGCCATAAAACAGTATCGGTATATGATTTGCAGCTCAGCCCACAATGGCCTAAAACAACCAGAGATATTAAATGTATAGATATCTTGGGTAAAAATAGCAAAATCTATTAATTGTTGAATCACTCTTGTCTTACGATATACACTATGTCCTCATATCAACCGTAGTTGGTAGACCAAACAAGTAGACTATTGTTTTTAACTGAACATTTTGCTAAGCTCTAGTCTGACAGTCGTAAAAACACAGATTTAATTTAAAATGAAAATGGGAAACCGAAAGACTTGAAAGACAATGAAAACCACCATAGTTTCTTCAAAGCAGGGAAGTGGAACCATAGTGTGATAATAGCACAAGTGAGCATTTGCAGTTTGAAATTGATGCTAATCAAGCTAATGTGAATCATGCTAACTTGGGTCAGCCTACAAAACCTAATAATAATGTGATATTATAATTGCTGTTACATATGATTTAGTATATACAGAACATTATATAATTGTCTGAGATGTACTTTAAAAAAAAAAAAATAAGTAAAAAGTACTTATTTTATTAAGTTCTTGACTACATTTCTCCTCAGTGATGACTACACTAGTAATTAGGATTATGTATCACGTGTATGACGAATGAGATTGGTGCTCATGCTCAGATTATTTCTAGCCAATCTGTGTTCATCTTGTGGTTGTTGTTCATGCTCAGATTATTTCCAGCCAATCTATGTTTAGCTCTGTTAGTGTCCAGGCCATCATTGCCTCTAATGAACCTTCAACCACATTTGTGTTCCTGGCAGGTGGATATAAAGAACCAGGGCAAGACTGCACTGCAGGTTGCTGCTCACCAAGGCCACATGGAGGTGGTGAAGGCCCTGCTGCAGGCCAACGGCTCCATAGAGGTCAAGGATGAAGATGGAGATACAGCATTACACTACACTGCCTTCGGGTGAGGACGGCACACACAGTGCTCGAGTTCACAAAAAGATGCAGCACTGCTCTTTGTTGCTCTAGAAAAAAAATGCAGACTGACAGATGTACAGTAGAGCTCTTGCCTGTCTCTTTCCTTGTTTTGTGATAATCCTTTCGCAGAAGTGACAGCATTAAAGTGTTTGCTTAATCCATCAGACACATCTCCTCCCACCTCACATGCTCAGGAATTCAGCATTTGACACAATATCTTTATACTTATATCTTTGTTTAACTGCTTTCTTGCAGTAGTTGTAAACACTGAAACAAAATGGTAGGGTTTAAAATGGATACTTGTGTAATTTAGCATGAATCCCTTGAATTAACTTGTTTATGGTGTCTTTCCGTTTAGTAATCAGGCAGAGATTGCACGGCTGCTGCTGAGCAAGGGGGCAAATGTCAACCTCCTAAACAACTCCATGTGCACGGCGCTCCACATTGCCGTCAACAAGGGCTTCACCGATGTGGTGCGAGTATTGACCGAACATTCAGCTGATGTCAATCTCCAGGTAAGAGGGCCTTGCATGCCCCGCACTGCAGATTGGCGTTGGATTAAAATTTGTCACCCTACAAACCCCAGTGAAGATTTTGTTTAAATATTTTTTTGTCTCTTCTTACATATTGTTTAACTACATTAACCGGTCTTGATTTATCCTGCGCTGTGGCATTTAAAACAAGTGAAAACCAGCTGTGCTAGTGGTGTTTTAGGATCAATACAGTGTACCATTGGCTTTGTAAACATGAAATAATTAGCTAGTTGCAAATATTTGTGTCATGTGTGATGGTGGGTGATGATGAGGTTCTTTTCACAATCACCCGAAGGAATCACATAGTCCGTCCATTTCATGGTTTGGTCTCTTGGTTGACTGTTGAGTGAGTATCTGAGAAGCCAGTAAATTAGCTTCTCTGGCGGTGTAAGTCATTTGCTATACACATATTGTAAGCGACTCACATGTTGGCATTTCAAGGATTCCTTAACACACTAATTTTCTGATATTTGACTGTGACCCTGCTTCACTTCAGCCCTCAGCCTCCTTAAGGCCATATAGGTTCTTTTAGGGCATTTTAGGGCAACTGTCTAACATGCCTGCAACCAGGCCTGGAGTTCACTAACTGCATATTTGTTTCTGCTTGAGTAGTGTGACAACTCAGGTAATAACATGGAGTAGCAGCCCAGAATTTGTTTTAGTTTGTGCCACATAAAATCAGAATATACTGCAGCATCCATAACGCTACTAAAATAGACCTACAATTAGGATACATAATTTAGATTTCAGGATTACACCAAATTATTGGTATGTTGATATTATATGGTATGTATTATATATATTCAGTGATTGATTGATGCTGTTTGGAGAACAAAGTTGCATTCCCTGGTCCCCTCTACTGGACATGGTGATTCATAGAATTTCCATCATAACAACTTTTAAACGGTATTTTACATTTTGCCGTGTCGTGTGTTAACACTCCACAAGAAAAGGCGCAAAGCACAGTCTCACTCACTGTGCCCGTGTTTTCTTCACCAATCAGGATTCATATGGGGACACACCGCTCCATGACGCCATTGCTAAAGACTTCCGCAATATTATCGAGATCCTGGTTGTGGTGCCCAACATTGACTTTACCCAGCAAAACCACAGAGGTTTCAACTTGCTGCACCATGCTGCCCTCAAAGGAAACAAACTGTGAGTAGATATCATATACAAAACTTTCTGCAAGCACGTTTGAAGCTTGGGCGTTGACCCAGGCGCGGCACAAGAAGTGAAATTAGATATTGAAGCCCAAACTTCTTGCTAAAATATTTATTGACTTTTTCTAAAGATGATGGGGCATTTCACTAAAGTTGGGGTTTTCTTGGAGTCAACTCTAGTGGGAAATACTAGGGACAAATCAGCACTAGTTTGAAGTGGTGTAATTTACATTCATTCAATCAGGCAGTCAAGATCATCACTGTTATTTTAAATACATCTTTAATCACACAAATCTGGACAGTCTCCTATCATGTGAGCTTTAATGGAAGTCAGTCAGTATGGGAAATAATAGCCATATTTTTTAAGTGTGCCTTCCTCAAATCTAGCTTGCCATCAAGCGTGTTTGCACCAAATAAATTAAACTGCTTGCCAACAGTGTTTGTCTCAAGATGTGAGTTGAAAATAATCAGTCCATCTACAGAGTGTCGTGTCTGTTCTTTTCACTCCGCTCAGTTGTTCTCATTGTCTTGGTAGGGATTTCATCGTTGGAAATGATGGTTATGGGCGTGTGTGTGGGAATCTCTCCTGTGTGTTCAAATGAGGACTCAAAGGTCAACTTTCAACACTATCCGTTACAGATAGAGAGCTCATCTCCCACACAGCTTCTGCTGCTGTCAGCAGGCTGGCAGTCGATATCAGGCAAAAATGCAACAACGTTTCCTTTTGCACCCTGTTTCCCTACAGACTGACATATCCTCCACATTTTTACCAAACTACGTTTAGTGTAGCTATTTTTCAGCAATGCAGAGTCTGGGATTCATGAGTGGACAAAAAATCCTAAAATCCAAACAAGCTATGAACAATGTATTGGATAATTTTTTCACAACACAGCAGTCATAAAAGCTTTCATGACTTGGCTGTAGGTTGTATCACTGCGGTGTCACAGTGCTTATTGAGAGGGAGGAGAAGGAAAACAAATTAATTTTTATGAAAACACATGTATTTTAACTTAATTCCAAAATGACTCCGTGTATTGTTTTCCTCACTTGAACTGAAGTCATTTCACTCTAGACCAAAGTGCTTCAGGCCAAACATCAAAGCTGCCTCATTGACACCTGTCACAGACACTTCATGGTCTTCTGACTGTGTTAGTTTTAGCCTGGTTGACACTGGAGGTGGCTAATCACGAACTGAGCCTTGACAGCGCACTGGCCAGGCTGGCAGAATTGCAATAATTGGATGTTCTCTCAATGATAAGGTTTCATCCCTCAAACACAACTCATACATCTGGCTCCTTTGTACATGTTGCATCACATCTGCTCCCACACACCCTGAATGTCCTGGAAATGTAGCAAGCATGCATCAAAAGTGATTGTTTCCTTTTTTAGAAGTTATCACAGTTCTCAGTAGTACTTTTTTATCCCGTGACTTAAACCACCATCAGACATCGTCATGGATATAATGCATGCATTACTGCAACTGACCGTTGTTGATTTGACCTGTAACATTATTTTCCACGCTATTTATAGCAGCACAGTTGATTAATTAAGTGGAAATTCGAAGTTGTTTCCAGTGCAGTCAAGGTTGCCAACATTGCCAAGATCAAGAAAATATCATATTGTCCACCGGTTTGAAGTCTCCTTACAGGTCTGAGTGAATATTTTTCACAGTGCACCAGGTCTTCCTGGGCTTTTATGACCTCCATATGAACTCTCTTTCCCAAATTATAACAAAACCATATAATGGGAAATTATCCCTGGCTCTTTTTAAAGAGGTGCCATAAAGGAAAGGAAGCAAGAATGAAATGAACACCAGTGTCACCGTAAATTTCCTCCCTAAGGTGATGCCACTTCATTCAAGGTTTCAGTCTAATTTCTAAGTATATTTTATGTAATTTGATTGAAATGTATATTCCACAGACTTGGGAGCCCTGTTATTATGATTAATATAGATTTTCAGGCTGTGAGTAGATTACCATTGCTTGGTCTTCTGCTTTTTTGTCTGCAGACTCTCCACCACCTACTTAAGCCAGTTTGTCAAGTAATAAACCAGTCAAAAATGAGCACAAGTCGAACCATTTTTCTCGTCAAAGGAAAGCTTTGAAGTGTAAATTCTGACCTCTAAACTTCACCTGCCAGTGACATTTCCTTATCGCTCTGACATCCAGCCCCCTTCTAGCTCATACTGCACGCACCTCAGATATGATCCTACAAAGCTCTGAACATGAGTGCAATATGTGGACATACTGTTTGAACAGGGAAAATAAAGACAACCGGCAAGCAATAACTGCAAGTGAGAGAGAAAAAAGAACGGGAGCGGAGGCCACAGTAGGCAGTCATTTATTAAGTGCCCGATCTGTTCTGGCAAGTGTCATATGTGCAGTGCTGG
>NC_060157.1:28402326-28447748 GCF_021292245.1 Micropterus dolomieu | reverse complement strand
AATTTTTATGAAAACACATGTATTTTAACTTAATTCCAAAATGACTCCGTGTATTGTTTTCCTCACTTGAACTGAAGTCATTTCACTCTAGACCAAAGTGCTTCAGGCCAAACATCAAAGCTGCCTCATTGACACCTGTCACAGACACTTCATGGTCTTCTGACTGTGTTAGTTTTAGCCTGGTTGACACTGGAGGTGGCTAATCACGAACTGAGCCTTGACAGCGCACTGGCCAGGCTGGCAGAATTGCAATAATTGGATGTTCTCTCAATGATAAGGTTTCATCCCTCAAACACAACTCATACATCTGGCTCCTTTGTACATGTTGCATCACATCTGCTCCCACACACCCTGAATGTCCTGGAAATGTAGCAAGCATGCATCAAAAGTGATTGTTTCCTTTTTTAGAAGTTATCACAGTTCTCAGTAGTACTTTTTTATCCCGTGACTTAAACCACCATCAGACATCGTCATGGATATAATGCATGCATTACTGCAACTGACCGTTGTTGATTTGACCTGTAACATTATTTTCCACGCTATTTATAGCAGCACAGTTGATTAATTAAGTGGAAATTTGAAGTTGTTTCCAGTGCAGTCAAGGTTGCCAACATTGCCAAGATCAAGAAAATATCATATTGTCCACCGGTTTGAAGTCTCCTTACAGGTCTGAGTGAATATTTTTCACAGTGCACCAGGTCTTCCTGGGCTTTTATGACCTCCATATGAACTCTCTTTCCCAAATTATAACAAAACCATATAATGGGAAATTATCCCTGGCTCTTTTTAAAGAGGTGCCATAAAGGAAAGGAAGCAAGAATGAAATGAACACCAGTGTCACCGTAAATTTCCTCCCTAAGGTGATGCCACTTCATTCAAGGTTTCAGTCTAATTTCTAAGTATATTTTATGTAATTTTATTGAAATGTATATTCCACAGACTTGGGAGCCCTGTTATTATGATTAATATAGATTTTCAGGCAAAAATGAGCACAAGTCGAACCATTTTTCTCGTCAAAGGAAAGCTTTGAAGTGTAAATTCTGACCTCTAAACTTCACCTGCCAGTGACATTTCCTTATCGCTCTGACATCCAGCCCCCTTCTAGCTCATACTGCACGCACCTCAGATATGATCCTACAAAGCTCTGAACATGAGTGCAATATGTGGACATACTGTTTGAACAGGGAAAATAAAGACAACCGGCAAGCAATAACTGCAAGTGAGAGAGAAAAAAGAACGGGAGCGGAGGCCACAGTAGGCAGTCATTTATTAAGTGCCCGATCTGTTCTGGCAAGTGTCATATGTGCAGTGCTGGGAGTTTAGGCTGCACTCCCCAGCATTCATTTAGCCTGACATCAGCCGCAGTGCCAAAAGTAGAGACACAGGATTTACAGTGTTCAGAATTAGTTTGGTTCACCAGTTCATTCATATATCATCTGCAGGCGTACGTCACATTTATAGTCCAAATGCTGTGTGTTTTTTGGATATTTTCTTGGTTGTTGTGGTGTCTTGTTCTGGTTCAAAAACAAATTGTAATGTACAGTTTGAATCTGCACAGATTAGATTGAGGTTAAACACATCTCATTACAGTCTATCTCCTATTTAAGGAGTAAATTCAGCGTTCATAGTATTCATTGGAATTTATAGTTATGGCTTTTCATTATTATGCACTTTGATGATGTTTATCCGCCTTTTATTTACAACTACCAAAGTATTATCTGTACCTTTGCCTGGGAATTTCCCCCTTTTTGGTCGCTTGATGATTGCGTTACTGTCCTCACTATTTGAAAGTAAAGATTAGGGTTTTTTTTAGTACGATGTGACACTGCTTAGAGTTCCTGTGAGCAGCTGTTGCCCTCCGTCTTTGAAAGATGAGAATGTTTTGTTTATTACAGTATTTATTTATTGTGAGGAAATGGAAAATGGGGACTAGAGGCCAAGTTCACAAACAGTCCTGGGAAAGAAAAGAAACAAGGCAAGTGGCCAGATTTTTGCAGCTTGACAGTAGAGGCAAATGGATGTACAGGATGGTTAGTCTGTTACTTTGGTTACTTGAAAAGAAAGAATACCTGGCTGGATGTCTCCCTCTTTCCTTTAATCTCACCTCCTCGTAGCTTCTTTGTTTTCGCCTCACTTTCATCACATTTTGTTCCCCAACCGTTTCTTTTATTGTTCCTATTCTTCCAACTTCTATTCCTATTTACTCCGGTGTTTCTGGAGTTACATTCTGCCTGTCACACACCAGATATATTTCACAGCATATGCACTCTCAAATAAAAATTCTGTATTTTCATTTCAGGTTAAATAACTAGTACCTGTCATGGTACATTTGTTCGGCTTTTATCAAGCTTCGATCAAGAAGCTATGTTAGAAGCTTGTTACAAACAAGCATGATGCAAACTCCCAAAAATAACCAAATGATGACTTCAGTATCCTGAAAAGTCATTACAGCGTGCCCGAGATGCCCTCTAGCTGTTGTGTGTGTGTGAGGCATGTTTGTACAAAACTGCCTCAAAACGTCAGCCCAAGTCTGAATATTCATGAACACAGAAGAATACCGATTATGGAAATAATACAGAGAAATGAGGCGTAGTGGGTGCAAAGGTGACACAAT
Source organism: Micropterus dolomieu (assembly GCF_021292245.1). Lineage (NCBI taxonomy): Eukaryota > Metazoa > Chordata > Actinopteri > Centrarchiformes > Centrarchidae > Micropterus > Micropterus dolomieu. The sequence continues at coordinate 28,445,134 of NC_060157.1, read as the reverse complement.
TCACATGGCTGTGTCTACTTCAGATCTGCGAGGATGAGGTCTTTAGCTAACGAAGGTGTTCTGGAGACGACTCTTACCTTCACCACACACACACACACACCCACAGAGCTGCATTGCAGGTACCAGTGACCTCCAACACAATGTCCCCCCAACAGCTTTCATCCTTAATAGATCTAGAGGAGGTCCTTACCACAGTGCCTATACATGTACCAAAGTAGCTCTCTGATCTCAGTGGTCCAGCTCTCAGTAATGCATTTAAAATGTATCATCTATCGCTGTAATTTGTTAGGTATCATAATTGAAAATCTGCCCATTTTTACACTGATGCAAAAATAATTGTAATTTCTCAGGTTGTTCTTCAGAGTTATTGTTTTCTAACTTAAAATAAACAGTAGATAGTATATACTGATGTATTCTTCACAATACATATTGCAACCATATCTAATAGTTTGGTCAAACCTTTGGGCAGGGTAATCGTAAGAACACAAATCAATACATGTATATACACATGCATACCATATACGTAGCATAAATACATGCCAATTGTAGGTAAATGTCTTGCAAATAGCACATTTATTGGTACTCAGTGGTTATACATTGTTGTTACAAAAATGTAATGTTAGGCTGGAAATAATAAGCATCCCGTGTGTGCTGTCCATCAGCATAAATTTGATACAGTTTGCTGCTGGATAAACTGACACCAGCCTCATCTATCAACAGCAGCAAAATCAGTTTCCAAACAGTGGAATCCAGCAGAGCTAACATTAAAATTACCCTAACATTGAATGGTTTGGGTCATGTCGCACTAAGGACTCCATGCTGGCAAGCCAGCTTCCTGGGTGCTCACTAAACACATCATGAAGCATGCTCAGCTACAGAGCAGAGGACAACTCAACAATGCAGCCAAGCCTCACACTGCAGCATCAGACCGCTGCATGAATCAGAAAAAAGTTCAGGATCACTGAATGTGGTATCATCCTTCAGAAAAACTGAACTTCTTGCCTTTTATTAACATTAACATTAAATATAGCATTCTCTAATCTGACAAAACTAGATGGATGCCAAAGAGGATTGTTAATATTTGTGACCTTGAAAGATTTGAGTATTTAATCTCCTCAGGTGTTTCAAGCTTCGAGCTATGAGTTCTTGATTGTGGTGTTGGTGTTCTACTGTACATGTTATAGCACACTGGTTGAATAGAAAGTTCAAAGAATGATCTACTATTATTTAAGGCTTAAATCAGCAATTTACGTGTAAAGCGGTGGGTAGGGGAGTTTTAATGAAAAGGCTGGCCTTTTTCATGTCGAGTAGTTCGAGGTCAGCAGGCTGCATTTAGTGAGAACCCACTGCCTGTTGTGCCTGAGTGTTTTCTTGTTACATCGGCTTGTTAGCAGTTCTGCAGCAGCTGCATCTCTGTCCAAGCTCATGTCAAATACACTGCAGCACAGGATAACATAAGCTTCATATTTTTAATATTATTCATATTTTGAGAGGTTTTACGCATGTTATACAGTCTGCAGTGGTGTTGTTGTAGATGCACTGTCACTCTGTCTAATCAGGTTAATGTATGTAATACTAAGCTTAAATCAAGATATGGGTATGAAAGTGGCCTTTTAAATATATTATGTAGTATCACATTTAATCAGAGAATGTTAATACTGGCCTCAATCAGGGTTGTAACCAGGGTTTAGAAATGAGTGAGGTCCCGATTTATTTTTTTTAATAGATCTTATTTACAGTAATTCATACCAAATTTACACCTAAAAACAAACCAAAGTTATACACTAGTCACACAAACTAATGATCTATAATGAAATAAATACAAAGGAACCTGTGCGTTTGCTGTAAAGGCTTTAACCGGGCAGTGGACACACTAAGTGCAGGCTGTTCATCATGATCTTTCTCTCCACTGCTTGGCTCACTAAAATTGCAAAAAATAAGAGAGCTAAATCTATCTCAAATGTAGCCTATACCTGTCATCGCAGGACTATAATGCTGGAATGACATGTGCAGACTACATAATGGGCACTATTGTTACTATAAGACGACATTATACAGCAGGTTGGTGCTGAATTCAGAGGATGCTCTGGCTGATATTACAGCCTAATAATGTGACATCAGCAGGTGTTTGCACTGTTTTGTCACGATTATAGGAGCTACGTTGGTGTGAGGCGCGGATCGGCTCTGACATTATCTGAATAATCATGTACGCATAAATCATCCGCCTGCCCCCCATCCAACCAATTATTTTCTCAGATTTAGCTCACCTCTACCATTCCTTTAAACTTTCCAGGTGGTTTCTTTATTGTGCTGTACTGATGTATAAGTGTTTTCTTTAACGATTTACTTTCATGATTATAGAGGCTGCTGTCAGTCATTTTAAACGTTTCCGTGGGTGCAGTAATGTCACAGCAAATACTGTGTGACTAAAAACTGTAGTTACAATCTTGACAGGACAAACACAGGAAACTGCAGAGGAAACAGAATTCAACTTTTAGCTACTGATATAATTTAGATGCTCTGGTGGAGCGCAGTCTTCATTCACCCAAAAAGTCACGAAACGTATCACCCAAAACTCTGCCTGCAAACAGCGATGCTCCCAATTATTTCTTGCGCAAGGTTTTCATGTGTTTCCCCAAGTGTGGACACTGAGTGTGGAACAGTTTTTAAAGTTGAAGATTGCCACGGTGTAATCAACTGCACCCGCATGGTCCAAAAGGCTTCATTTAAGTTGATTGTGTTATCAATAGTTTTTAGGCTATTTGAATTATTTTATTGATAGGCTATAGCCTACACATAATTACGGAGGTCCGGACCTCGGTGACCACACAGCTGGTTGAGGCCTTTTTTAACTGTGCACTACATAGTACCAGTAGCAGCCTGCAGTTTTTTTTCTAGTGAGAGATGGTAAAAAAACACTGAAGCAACTATTAGAGGTTACACTGTTCTTAATTGAAGCCATGAGGAGTGTTGTGCATTCTACCTAATTGAGCCTTGTGTTGTTTGTCCTGGTGAAGGGCCACAGAAAAGATCCTGGCCCGAGCACGGCAGCTGGTGGATGTTAAGAAAGAGGATGGCTTCTCTGCGCTGCATCTGGCCGCCCTCAACAACCACCGCGATGTTGCGGAGATCCTCATCAAGGAGGTGAGCTGAAGAGTCCTTTAAATAGTTTTCATGCATTTTTTCTTTAATGCTGCTTTTTAATTTTTAGATTAATACAGATTATTAGCTGCAGTACAGCAATGTTTTAAATACATTTATTTAAACTGTAGGAAAACGTTTGATTTTCCCTTACCCCTTTCTTGTAGAGAAAACATTTTTCCTACCTCCTCTTCTACAGGGACGCTGCGACATCAACATCCGCAACAACCGGAACCAGACACCGCTGCAGCTGGCGGTGACGCAGGGCCACATGGACCTGGTGCAGCTGCTGGTGGCCGAGGGCGCCGACGTCAACATGGAGGATGAGGACGGTGACACGGCCATGCACGTGGCCCTTCTTCGCCCGCAGCTGGCCAATGTTATGCTAAGCCCCACCGTGGGAACCAGCAGCACCGAGGAAAACAGTGAAGGGTGCTCCTCCACATCGCTGTACTGCAGGGTGAGTACCGATAATAGGGCAACAAGGGAAGTGGCTTGTTGTTGATTTGTTCCTTAAACTTGTTACTTATTTTTCATTTTAAAGTAGTATTATTTATTCTAAGTGGGGCAGTTTGTTAGATCAACTCGTAGTTGGAACGTCAGATCAAGAAAACAACTACTTTCAAATTACTGTCAGTATATTCAGCTGACATTGACTGCCATTAAATGTCATTCTAGGACACCTGCATTTCAGACCAAAACAAATGGACGCTACAGCCCACCAGACTCCATTGAGGAAAAACAGTAATTTTACCTCAGTTATTCAAACTGTACAGAAACATAATAAAACTCACCCAAACTGTCTTTCCACTGTTCCAACAATCACCAAACTCTGGTTTGGTTGAAATATATCATTCATTCAAGGTGTTAGATGAGAAAAGAAACAGCCGCTGCTCTCCTCAAAGCCAACAGCTTCACAGCAAGGGATTCACATGCACTAACATGCACGCATGGCCAGACCGGTTCCCAAAGATGCTTGGATGACAACACCACCATATATTTTCATAGCAAACAATTGTGTGCTGCTATATTAATGTTCTGAATCTCATATACAGAATGTGATGGTGAACTGAGGAGAAAGGCTTGTGCTTTATTATGTAAACAGGCGAGAGGGGTTAACTAAGGACAAAGTAATCAGATAACAATAAAGTGGTACTATATTTATGTTAAAGAAGGTGTTACATATACAGGATGTAATTTTTTTTCTGGAGGAAAACAAAAATTAAAAACTTAAGCGATTAATGAATTTATTTTCGTTGAAAAATACCAGGTCTTTGACTGGCACCGGACTGAGAAAAATGGTGTAATGATTGAAAGAAGAAGCGCTGAAGGGTACTGAAGAGGCCCCACTTAGTGCGGCAATATAAAAATTTGGCAAAGACGTCCGTGATAAATTTAGGAGTACGGTGTAAACACACCGCGTCATTTTCCCCCAGAGTATGTCTTGAACTTGGACAGAACCACACTCCATTACTTTAAGGAATGTAAAAGAAATCGTGTGGTATTATTCATCCTCAGAGGCACAGTCATTACTGACAGAATCCTCAGGCCTCCCTCTAGTACGTCTAACCTTAATGTGGCACTTTGACATTGTAGTTTTTTTCTGAGTAAAGTCATTTTGTGGGCGGAAGATCCTAGGTTATTACCACTGCTGTCAACAACAACTTATGGCATGTTAATATTTATTATGGCAAGCAATGTGTGAAGGATAATGCTACTGCCAAAGAGTTGCTTTCTTTGTCTATCTGCTGTTTGGTGCTGAAGAGAGCAGTGCAACTGCTTCAAAACTGGGTCATAAAACTAAAATAGCGAGCTGATAGTTGCTAAAATGCTTTGTAGAGCTGAGGGGCAATGCAGAGTTGGGTGAAAATTCTCTGTGGATTCACATCACGACAACTGACACCTCTCACTTTGTACATTATAATCTAACACGGTGTTAATAAACAAAAAAAATAGTGAAAAGAGCGGCTTTAAACGCGCTAAACGACTGGATTCAGCTGATGTAGATGTTGACATTGTAACTGTATCAATCTGGTGATGAGGTTCAGAATTATAATGTCACACCATCTTTCTTAATCGCTTTCATGCTTTCAGAGAGCAATTGGCTCACAAGAACCAGTTTAATATTCGTCATTAAGAGACCGTGCCTCCATGCATTGTGAAGCACGTTTTATATGGGCGCTTTAAATCCTGTTACATCTGTTGGTGTTGATATCATTGCGCCAATGAAGAATGTCCTTTCTGGTCTACATGACCGCAAACACTGCAGCTCCACTCAATATCCTGGGCACCTGCCAAGCTAGCGCGCACGCACGCACGCGCACACACACACACACACACACACACACACACACACACACACACACACAGATACTCATGAAGTGCTCAGGGCTGTTTTGGCCACTGTCAGCAGATGAGTTAGTTATTCAGTGTTGATTTAGATTTGGGTTTATGTATCCGCCTCAGCTGGACCGCGCTGGTTTTACTTCAATTACCTTTATGTTGCTCACAATCGGCTGTGCCCTTGACTAGGTTTTCAAAGTATTCTCAACTACTACCATTTCCACAACATCAGTTCTCAGGCTTATTGAGAGTATATTTGTAGAACGGGGTCTCCCTCAAAATCACCGTCTCTTCTTCTGTCTTTCCCATCCTTTCTCCTCTTCATCATCATGTGTATCCGCAGCTGAGCGCTTCAGGTCTTCTGGGGAATACCGAGCTGAGTGTTGGTGCAGCTATTGCTTGTTTTCTAGCACAGGAAGGGGCTGACATCAACTATGCCAACCACAAGGGCAAGAGTCCGCTGGACCTGGTGGCAGACAGCGCGATGCTGCAGCTCATCAAGAGCTTCTCTGAGAAACACAGGTAGATGTCTGTAAAAACAGTGCTACTATTGTAAGATAATGCCTAATATTACTAAATATGTTGGATTGATAAACCAAAGAGTAGATTTTTAATGCACATATGCGCTGTTCTGTTCGAAACTGCCATTGTCCTTTTACATGTAAATGAACTATGCATTTAAAGATGGAGAAGATGAAAAAAAATGCACTTGGTGTTGTGCGTTGTTACAGGTTGCAGCGTCTGCAGGCCATCACGTGTGGACAGGGCCTGAGCAGTGCCAGCTTGCGTCGGGTCCACACAACACCCAACACCATGACCAACCTGGTTCTTCCCACACTACCAGGGCCCAGCGAATGCCTGATCTGCTCTGAGCTGTCTCTGCTGGTTCTCTTCTGCCCCTGCCAGCACAGCGTGGCCTGTGAAGGTGGGTGGAGACTGGACTCTGTGGTGGAGGACTCATCAGTGGGGGAATGATGAAGCCAATGGCAGCAAAGGGCAAACTGTTAACAGACAGATAGAGGGTGTGTGTGTGTGTGTGTGTGTGTGTGTGTTTGAAGAAAAAAAAAAAGAGCAATGGGGGGAAAAAAATGTTTTTCAGGTGTATAATAGTATCATAATGTATCATAGTAACAACTTAGAAACTCAGCTTAGTACTCTACTAACATATTAGTTCATGTATAATTCATGTATACACCTTGACGAGGACGTAAAGGGTTTTAACACAGATTAGTGTTGGTGTAGCGTAGCAGCATGACTGTGGGGACTGTGATTTCTGACTAGCCATGGTTCTATCTATTAAATATATATCACAATGCTGGCTTTATACTACCAGAACAGGACTCTGAAGTATTCTCGTGATGTCTTAAGTTTGATTGCCCTGTTTTATTTATTTAGATTTTAAGAAATCGCAGAATTTTTCTCTACTGTTCACTTTCTATCTTGGATATTAATAACGTGGGCAAATTCTCTATACTGTGGTAGCATTTTTTTTTGTCAAATTGCTGACCTTGCACTTGTCTAAACAGAGTGTGCCCATCGAATGAAGAAATGCATCAAATGCCAGGTCACAATCACCAAGAAAATTAGACAAGGTAAGAAGAATCCTCTTATTCTTTTTATCTGAGATGCATTAATAGAACATGGATATAATAATATAATTTTCAAACAATGATGGGCCTACAGCTTGTATTTGTAACTTTTTATTTGATTTATTACTGTCTAAATGATTTACTGTGTTAATCTGTTTTAAAATAAGTTTAAAATGTTGCTTTCAGTGTTATATTTTTCCCTGAGTTTCTTTTAATGATTTTCAAGTAGAATATGAGCTGTGCATTTTTTTCTATCATGTGGACATCACATAGATGACTTTAAAAGTCTCTCTGTAGCGGTGAACACTAGTGTTAAGGCGTCCGTGAGACACAGCTTTGTGTGGTAGATTTAAGCACCTCTGTGTCAAGGACAAGCCACCAGTGAAACTGTCATGTCATGCAGTGTCCAGGTCACGTTGCTATAGTATACCGCCTTCTTAGCTTTGACCCTTATGTCACAGTCTCAACAAGACTGGGCAGCTTGCATACATTTGACTTCTATTAACATCAGAAATGATTGTCTAAGTCTGTAAATGCAGTTCTTCATTGCTTTGACCTCACTCACATTGATGACCCCTCTCTACAGACCAAACGGAGGTTGACTGCAGTCCTGGCACAGAGAACTCGGACCAGCACAACCTGCTGGAGCAGCTGCAGTCTCGCTACCGCCAGATGGAGGAGCGGATCACCTGCCCCATCTGCATCGACAACCACATCAAGCTGGTCTTCCAGTGTGGACACGCGTCCTGCATTGACTGCAGCGCTGCGCTCAAGACCTGCCCGATTTGCCGGCAGACCATCCGCGAGCGGATCCAGTTATTCGTCTAAGCTTCTCTGTCCTCTCAGCTCTTAACGACCCAAAGAGGATGTCGAAGGGGGCTAGAGAGAAGGGGGGGTGGGTGGGAGGGGGCGGCTGTTACCTTTTGAAGACCTTGTGACCTACTTCTAACCATAGGTTGCTTTTACTATAAGATGCTGTGTTACATCTCTGAGAGTCCACTGTTACATTTGAGTAGTTTCCCTCTCCAGAAGCGCAGGCAGGAACATGTCGATGACTTTAACCTAATTTTCGTCATCAGAACTCTTGTTCTGCCGAGCCCCACGGGAAGCAGACAAGGTGAATTTCTGAGGTGAAGCTGCCACTTTGAATACTCTGATTGGTAAGCCGGGAGAAAACGATCCCTCGCCTCTTCTTTTCCTCACTCCCGCCCAGCCTCCACCTCCTGTAGTCTGTCCTTTCATTGCTGCTTTAAGTGGATGTCTGTTACCCATCATCCTCTCTGGCTGTCTGGCCTCCTCTGTTTACAAGGCTGCGCAGAATCAGTCCCCATCTTATCGCCCCTCAGACTGTCCTGTGAATTATGTTGGCTCTCATTTGTACCGATCTCTTAATAATCAGTGTTAGTCTCTGCAGAGGGAGTTGGTATAACTAAAGGCTCTCTATATACTCCCCAGCCACTCGCCTGTATGCAAGGGGAAATACACACTATATATGCATGAATATATGCATATTGTAAAGCTGAAAATGACTGTGTTGTCATGGGTGATTTGTCCTTGCTGTTGTTTTATTTCTCTCTGCTTACATTTGTGTTTTTTAATGTACTGATAAGTACAGACTTTTATTTATGCGTGAAAGCTGGTATTATTTGGTATGTCCTTTTTGTTGTTGGTGTTGGCTTGGCAAAAATGTTCGTTTCTACTGAAATTCACCCCAAGCCTATGTCCTCTACTCAGGGTATCAAATCATTGAAAGCACTTGTGATATCCATAAAAGGTTAAAGAGCCCCTCCCCACCACCACCCACCCACCCCATAACAGAGCTACAGTGTGTCTGACCATTTTAGTGAAGGGTCACTGAAAGAAAAGGTCATTAATAACCTGTCATATAGTAGTGCATAGTGACTCCAAATTGCAGAAGACACACTCTTTATTAACCCTAAAATTGTTATTCTCATTAGTGAAATGAATGTTTGCCGAAGAGTTTCTACAACAAAACTGACATTTGGCATCCCACAAGCATCAGTCAGACAGAAAGCATTGTGTTGGTCCTGCCTGTTTGTGTCTGAAGACCACAGCCTGTCCTGGTGAAGAGACCCCAACAAGCATCGGGTTCACAATTTAAAGGAGGATACTTGTGTTTTGTTCCACCAAATGTATTGGAAGATATAGAATCAGAAGGGCAAAAACATGACATGGTTCTGTTGCACCTCTAGTTCCGCATCCACCTTCCTTGCCGTGTCATTTTAGATGAGACCAACGTGTACCTTCCTAGTCGTGTCCCCCTTTCTCCTTTGGAGTTCTGGATTGTACATCATCTTCATCCTTTCTAATGTTTTGGTGTGTTTTCTTGAAGGGCTTATGCACATGAGAAAAAAATATCGAGTCTATTTTAATCTTTATTTAATTTTTATGTACTATAATAAACTTCCAGAGACAGGAGTTTGTTTTTTTTTTTGGTCTTCATTAGATCCCTGATTTTGGGTGAGCCAATGTTAAAGATGTACATTTGAATGTCGGAGGGAAAATATGTACCCTGTCTCACTCTGCCTTTTTTATGTGTAAAGAAAAAAGATGTAAGAGAAGGAGATGGAGAGACTGAGATGTGTTTACCACGAGGTTTACTTTGAGGAAAGAACCTTTACATCAGTGCCAAATCGCATGAGGATGTGCATGGGCATGCACGCCCGAATTTATCTACAAGGACTATGCTAAACCCCTCTAAGCTCAAGTGAGGGTTCAATTATTCCAGCAGTGTGAAGTCAACTAAAAGCAAACTTTAAACATAATATTTCATTTACTTCAAAATCAGAAGTATTATCTCAGCACATTCAGTTACTGGTGTTAGAAGTTGAGGTAATGGTGTTAGCCTCCTAACTTTAGCTGTAGTGCTCTGAGCCTCCTCATGTTCTCGATGACAAGTGATACAACACTCACTTTAAAAAATATTACCGGTCCCATATTGTTTGGAGCTTTTTACAAGTATATATATTTATATTTTGTGAAACATTATCAATCAAGGGACACGTTTCTTACATAAATTTCGACATTTTAAGGATTGTCCATAGATGTTCTAAGTTGATGGGTTTACAGGCAAAGGCAATAATGTTTTAGAAAAATGGGGAAGATGTTTGAGTTCCTTCTTTTCCTCTCCCTTAAGGAGGTGGCTGTGAGGGCGGGAAACAATTTATGTATAAAAACACTATTAAAGCAGCAAATGTTACTATTGGTGTTTGTACAGTTCAGCTCTTGGAGTTCTGATGTTGGCCTTACTGTCCATTCCTCCTCTGTTGATGTTTTTTCAGTTGTATTCTGTACAAAAATATTTTGCAATAAATATGGAACTGTTTTCTAAGGACCTGTTGTAGGGGCCTTTTTTTTTGTTGTTTCAAAAAACAGTTTGAGTTTGAGACATTTGTCATGTAACAAAAATGATGCAGTTTCATTGAACCCTACAAGAAGAGATTTAGTGTAGGATATAGTGAATATTTTGAAATGTTGAGTGACTCTTGAGAATATAGGACGGTCAACATAGGTAGGTAGGTTAAATAGCCAATTACTACTTACACTTAACTTGTGTATCTCAAGCAATGTCATTGTAAAGTATTTTCTTAGATAAACAACTACTGTAAGCAAATTACATTATGGTGAAGATGTCATGTAGCGTCTGTCTCACCATTATTGTTTTAGGTATAACCTAATTGGAGAGGCTTGGCGTCGAGGGACATCAAATTTCAGACGTGAAGAATGAGGCAGCAGATTCCATAAATGGAAACTTTGTTTTGACATGAACTCCCCTTTAACTTATCAAGTGGTGGGTCTGTATTAATGACACAGAGACAAATGTATAGCATAAGAGATCAATTGTATGTATGCATTTGCTACTCTTCATTATTTTTAAATTTCAAGCTCAAATTCTTATTGGCTCCAGCAAGTTAGAGTGATATTCAAACGCAAACAATACATCAGTTACACACTGGAATTAGTCATAAATTGAACAGATTTGTGGCATTGTCAGACTGATACATATTAAAGAATAAATCACTTTTACATGCACTTAACAAAAGTAAGGCAACACAGGTCTGGTTGGTGGCAGAGAAAACAGAGAGATGGTGATTTTATTATTGGGGTTATATTTTAAAACACTGGACCCTTTCAGTTGTTGTTTTAAAAATGTTTTAGTCAAACTTTCCCTGACTCTAGTTAGGAAGAAAATAATTAAAATGATACTTAAATAAGTGAAAGATTTCGTTCAATTTAAAAAAAATGTGTAATATTTGAATATGTTTTGACCCGTTTCATATTTCATATCCACCACCTGAAATACTCCTCAGGTAAACAGCCGGCCAGCAGGTTGTTGTGTTTGCTGTTACCTGTTTAGGCTGGCTGGTATCTGCGCAGCCTCTCCAGTTAAATGCTGCTGTGTGCCACTTCTTAGTCCTAATTGTCTTATCGCTCAGATGGCTTTGGCAAATGACTCAGCGCTTTAGCAGTGACGTCTCCTCTGAGGACAGGATGAGAATACAGTGCCGTAACAATCTGTTTTTCTTATATATGCATCAACAAAGCGAAAAAAGAAATGAATGTAAAAGATCTACTAGGCTGTGGTGATGTACATTAAAGTGTGAAGAATTCTGTAAGTACAGTTTGGTGGACCAATAGGTATTAATTAGCAACTTTCAACTTCATGAAGTGTCCTGTCACAATCACATGATAGGACCATCTTACCTACACTGCTTTTGGAAAGCTTAGAAAGTTATCTTTTTTAGATTGTGTCAGGGAGGAGCTGATTCATCTATTTGTGGTGTGGTTGTATTATGTATTATGATATCCTCGCTAGTCAGTCAGTACACAGATTTCGTCACAAGGAGATAAACAAGAACTGTTCAAACATACAAAGGAGAGCAGCTACATTTGAATGAAGATTACTAATATGAATATGTAATATGTAAGGCACTTATTTGACTGTAAATGCAGTTTGACAATACAGAAAAAATTTTACAAAGACAGGAAAAAAAATGATTAGAATATAAATGTGTTTTGTTTTTTTATTCGAGATTTTCCTTAAACATGTAGTGGATTGGAGTATTGGGTTGTAACCTGAGTACATTTTTCTAATTTCATTTTGTCAAAAGTATAAAGCATTAATACATTCATAACAACAGGTCAAAACATGATGATGTAGGTTCAAGGAAAAATGTTGACGTATGCTTAGAACTTCAATAGTTTTTCAAAGTTGCTGTGACATTTTTTGAATGACAGTTCCTAACTTCCTGTGGAGAATTTATATCTTCTAATATCTTCTATATCTTCTTATATCTTCATCCACTTTATTTAAAAGTTCACACCCCTAATGTGTGAACTCCAAATGAAATTCATTTTGATGTATGGGACAGCCCTGTCACTTTCCAATTTCACCAACACTGCTCCTTGTACTAAGATTAGCATTTTGTTTATTTGTTTTCCTGCATTATTATTATTTGACTGCATTTACAGTCACATAAGTGCCTTACATATTACATATTCATATTAATAATGTTCAGCAAAATTTCCTCCTCTCCTTTGTATGTTTGAACAGTTCTTATGTATCTCCTTGTGATGAAATTTGTGAAGTTAAGTGGTCCTATTGTCTTGTCCACATCGTTAGTCAGAGTGGCAGAGCTTGTGTGGAAAGGATGTGATGAGAGAGCACCATCTAGGGGGGGATGTAATATCAAAGGAACGACCGTTGTTTCCTGTTGTGTAACCGTACTGATCATGAGTAGAACAGACCAACAACCAACCCGACACACACCGCATTTTTCTGAATGTTCGTCCATTTTGTAGCTGCTTGTTTTTCTAGGAGCTGGAAGTCATTTTCAACAGGTGAAGCGAAGAGAGGAATGCCAGCGCCTGACTCTCAGGTATCCTACAGGGGGCGCACCTGCTCACAGATCTCCTCCCTGAACCCCGTATGTGCTGAGGCTGCTTCTGCCATCAACTCACTGACTCATTTTCCCTCAGTGCTTCCTTGTGCCCTGGTGTCAGCACTCACTGCTCTGTTGCATAGTGCTTTCACCTCAGCACTGCATCATATATTTTGTTCACATATTCCTCATTTGTCCTTCTTAGCATTTGTGGTGTTAATTCACATTTTTTAAACAGGTTGGAGCCGACATCACACTCACTTGATTGCAGGCATCAGATGGAGAGGAGGTTACACTTTAGATCAGCAGTTCAGACAGGCGTTTGTTCAGAACACGCCTTCATTTTACAAGCAGAACACACCCTTAGTGCATTAAGTAAAAAAACACTTGTCATATGTCATTGTTTGTGAATCATCTACAATGAGACAAGTTTAAAGTGACAGGTTTTAGATATATTGGGAAATATGCTTATTTGTAAATATAATTAATCATATCATATAATTATATTTTATAATAAAGCAAAGCTTCATAATAATGGTTGGTTAAAGTATTTTCTTAGGATTAGCTAATACAAAGAAAAACAAATGAGTATCACCTGCCCTTTCTGATTTTGACCTGTAATAGCATGAGGACGCACATTCATGTACACACGGGTGACATGATACATAGTCATAACAGTGGTTTCACACTATTCCACTGAAGACTGCAAGCTAGTACATATGGGTAAAAACAATGCTGGATTTAAAATATGTTTTATAAGGGAGGAAATGCACTCAACACGTTTGTTAGAACTCTGGGAGATCAATGCAGAAAACTGCACAGGGCACCTTCAGTTGACCTCCATAGAGAAACTGACCCAGAATGGAGGGACAGAATAGAATATATGAAGATGGTAGATTCGGCCCTGGGGTAGCTGAAAGCAGGTTCCCCTGGCTGACACCTCCCATGCTGCCTCAGATTCCAGTTTCAGGTTGTTGGCAAGTTGTACTGGTTGGTTTGGACATTCAATATGTTTACACAATTACATGGTTACAGTGAACAACCTGGTTAAGATAAAGTAAACACATATCCCTGATAAAATATTCTTTTGATGAACCTTAACTCAATTTCACACAAAACCTGAAATCACATTTTAGTTTTAGAAATGGATTAATGTTTGGTTCCACATAATAAGAAAAGGAAAATATATACCACTTCAATTTCTGGTGATTTATTTTACTCAAAACTCCAAATTTTTGGCACAAAGGTAAATAAAAAACAAATTTACTGTAAGATACATACACTGATACATTTTTGTTTACACATTATGGTGAGCAGAGGTTTAATAAATGATTCAGAGAGAACCTGGTGTGCTGTTTCCTATTTCCAAAAAAAACAAACAAGCAAACCAACAAAGGCAGGAAAGCAATACTAATCTATAATTAATTTGTCTTCCCTTATCGGATTAAAACATGTACGCGTTCTGATTGCTAAATACTAGCTGCCACAAAGCTATAGCCAGATCCATGATCTCCTGAGACACAGCTACGAGGTGTGGCACCCTGAGTCCACGTTTACTCCTGTAGTTTTATCATTATAGTATGTACAAACATTATATATTAAAGTATATAAAAAGTATATATAAAAGAAATCAGGACCAGCGTTTCCTCTGAGCTGTTAGTTTACTCTGAACTTTATACAGTTATCAGGTTTAGATGTTTTGCTGGAGAACGCCATAAAATGCCAGCAGTTTTCTGTAGCTTGGGGTTTAGTGATTTGACTCCACTGCAGCAGAACAAAACCAGCAATTCAAGATGAGGTGGCTTTGTTTACACTGTCACTAAACACCTGTTGTCCCATCAACAAGTTGTGCTGCATCAGTTGTTTCTCATTCCAAATATGAATGAAAAATCAGCAGTTAAACAGTTGCCGAGGATTTGTTGATGTGGTTTGTGTCGTGGAACAGGGCGGTTTGGGTTGAGGAAGATGCCGTTGTTGCTATTGTTTCATGAATGCAGCGGCAGAGTGTAATCTTACAGCAACTTATCTGAGGGAAAGGAGCAGATGATGATTATAAAAGATGAAATTTATCTTCTTTTGAGCATGATTTTTCAAAGTCAGACCACTAACACACACACACAAATCACTAACATTAAATAAGATAATGGGAAATGGGAGATTAAGAAGAATCCTCACCCAAAACCACCCAAACAACAGCTTCAGGCCAAAATGATGTGTCTATTGTTTATTCCACTACATTTATAAGCATTTTTACATAATAATAAAGATGTATTTAAATGAAAGTCTTCAGTCCATCACTACACCACTCCATTAAATATCATTAAATTGTTTCTGCTGCACAGTTCAAAATGAACAAAATATCTGCAGGGTTTATATGTTTGTGAACATATACAGCACTTATTACTCATCAGTTAGTCTACTGTTACTGAATCCAGGTACTGAGATTTGGGGGATTTAAAAAACCAAACGTGTTGAGGAAAGGCTTTAAGCCTTTATGTCAGAGTGCAGTAGTAATCTACTCCACTAAAAGTATGTTCTTTAAAACTTTATTTTAACATGGCTCGGTCTTTGCAAGGTGTGATGTTTAACATTCGTCATATCACTTGAAGGGGCACTTGATCAATGTGATGCATGAAAAAAACAGTGTCCTCACCATTAGTAGTACTACACAGCCTGTGAATTCAGTTGTATAATGTCTTCTGTGGCGTGACATGTGGAGGAGGATTGAACCACCAACCCTATGTCCTCCCTATTCCCGACTATCACACATGACTGTTCTGCATGATTACTAACTGAACATTGCGAAATGTTGCTGTTGAAGCATCACAACAGCGCACAGCCAAGGGGACCCATGTTCTGACAAAAACAAATGGGTGGATGAATGTGCAAAAACTGTACACTGATTTCATCTTAACCTTTCTAGACTTTTATTCCTGCTTTGTCTGACTATTGGCTGCCACTGTCAATTATTTGTCATTGGTGGTTAATGATTAGCAACAGGTTTAGGGTGCTTTGTTCCACCTTGTTGAATCCCAATCAGAGTACCGCTACTACAACAGAAACTGCATGTACAATAGTTGTGGATAATATCCAAGCTTGAATACATGTAGCATTTTAACTGATGGGCCTGCTCAGATCAGGAGGTAAGATGTACAGTAATCACCTTGTTTTTCTCCATCTCCCTGTTCTCTCCATCCTCCCAGGCTGGCTGTGGGTACCTGGTTGCTATGATGGGATTCCCACTGATGCAATATCAGCCAAGCTCAGCTCAACTCTCTGGGTATGAGCGTAGTCTAATTTTGATCTGAGGTGTTATTGCTCATGATATACCAGTAGTTACAAAAAAAAGACTATAAGGACCCAGTTTCTTTGTGTACATTCCAACTATAGTAGATAATTTTTATGTGATTCCACAATTCCTATAAAGTAGATAGCATTGTTTTCTTCCACTTAAACTGCTCTAATGTGACAATATGTCACCTGTACAGCCATGTTTTGATGCACAGCCTTTTAACTCCCTGCAGACCAATCCCACCTTTGTGTTCCTGCTTAACACTTAATAGCCTGCCCATGCCACAACTTGTGAACCCCCGTCCTCCACCCTGCCCTCATTGTAGTCAACCTGCTGTTGCCTTGGCCCAGAGTGCCTCTGTTACTGAGGATTTGTTAAGAAGGTAGTCATTACATTTCCTATAGGAGAATACAGCCCATATGTAGGGGGACTTGCCACAGCAGATGGGTAAACTAGATGGGAGGCAGGTTAATTAAAGCCCGATGACACCCAAATGACATGTGTTGCCCTTTCTTCTGAGATTACAGAATTTAAACGGAAGTATACTGTGGGGATTTAAAGTCTAGTCTGTTGGAAAGTCTCATCAAGATTTCCTTTGCTGGACCATTTTCTTTACATACATGTATAACATATTTTAAGAAATCCCGATGCTATTACCTTTTTTATACATTTCCCAGACCCTAAAAGTGTAGTTGACAAATGTTGCCTTAATTTTGTATGCTACTAATGCCAACTTTGCATCTTGGTTTGATTTGAAAGGAAGGAAGACACCTGAGAGCAACAAAGCAGCCTTGTCTTTTGCAGGAGGTCCTGCATCCGCTCAGTGAATGCAAAGTTATTTGCATAGGAAAATACGATTTATGGAGTAGGGGAATTAGAGTATGACCCATCACTGGAGGATTATTTCATTTCAGAACTGAATTTCAACAGAAAATCATGTGCATTGTACTACTGATACTGATACTCCTTCTGTACTGTACCGTCTATTAAGAAATTCATGTATAACACATTGTTTTATAATTTTATACTTCTACTGCGTACTACTGTTACATTTACTACTTGTATGACTTTTTCCATTATTGTCGCTAAAAAATTATTTTAGTAGTTTGATAAATACAGGCTGTGATATACAAGGGAATTACAGGAAAAGAGTTACTGGCTGTACTGAATTACACCAACAGACACCCGGAAAACAGGTGTCGAAAGCCATCTGTATTGCACCTACTGCTACAAAACATATGGCTTATACATTCTGCTCTGTAGCTACAGCTCCACTGGTTGACACACCATCTCTCCCCCTCACAGAGGCTGACTGATTTGCCTCTGATGCAAATTTCAACTGAAGAAGTGGTGCAGTGACGATGCAGCTCAGACAGCAGAAAGAAATTTGCTTCAGGCAATAGAGAGAGATTTGGCTTTCAGTTTCTGTGCACCTGGTGAAACTTTGCTTCTACTGAATTCCTGGTCTCATTATTCTGTGGTAATTTTTAAACATAGTAACTAAATTATCTCAAATCTAAATACGAGATTGTCATGTTAGTATGTACACTTATTGAATTGTTGGCATTAGAATAGTAATAGTGATCATCTTCACATCATTTTTAGACATCCGGCTGTTGTAATAATAAAATTCTTACTTGTGTAACTATTACAGTGGAACACATTTTCCTGGTTTATGCATTTTCTAACATCACTGGTGCTATGCAGTTGTATCTGGCTGCTCCTGAGAACGTACTGCATGGTCCTGACTCGAACCGGCGACCTCGGGTGAGGGAGGCGGACACGCTGGAGGCTAAAACCCATGGGCACTAGCCAGTGTGGCTGTTAAGGTGTTAAGGAATGAGGTTTACTCATTGCACAGCCTCGCTGTCTTCTGTCACACAGTTAATTCTTCAACTTCCCTGAGATCATGTGCCAGCCAAACAGTGTAGCCAGTTTTTACGTACCATAGCCTACTTATTATTTTGGCAAACCATGCTGAAAACCCAAAGCTAGCTAGCTAACCAGGCATTCAGTTAGTGGACAAACAAGTGCAACACCATGAATGCCTTCAGGGAAAGACTGTCCAAGTGTGTGTTATCCATATTAGTTTGATTCATCGCGTCTCGCAGCCCCTCTCTATGATGATAGGCTTACCACCCTGCCTTCAAGTCTTGCCATTCAACACAGAAATAACCACTTTTGCCTGTATGCGTGGTCTGATGTCACTTCGGGTGAATGGGGTTGTTTTGAGGATACCCTGGTCTTAGGAGCTGACAGTGTAATAAGCATGTGGTTTTTTTTCAAGAAATAAATGTTTAATGTTTAGCAGGTGTGATAAATGAACAAGATATAACATGCAATTAAGACAGTCACTGAGTTACTTTCAGTTTTTGTGCTAAGCTAGGCTAATGTTCTTTGTACTGGACACAGAGTTGACAGTGATCTTCTTACACAGGGCAAGACAACAAACAAGGGTATTTCCCTAAATGTGGGACTCTTCCAATAAACGTGTGGCCTTTCTGAGTACCAGAAGTAAGCTAGAACACCTTGCAATACAGAGAACACTGTCAAATGCTGTGGGTGTTACACACCTTCCATATAAATATTAGACGGATGACATTAAGGTTATGTGAATAAATATGCAGTTCTAATGAACTTAATCAAGTAAAGTTGTATGATGATAATAACGGTGTGAATCTGTTGGTAGACGCTCTGAGTTACAAACACACACATGTGCATACACACCTTCCTTTGAAGTGTGTGTGTGTATGTTGGCGTGGTCTCTGTCTGCGGTCCCCCCCACATGAATAGAGACGGGCCTTGTGCAGTCGACAGCTGTCTCCTTTGAACGCCAAAAGACAAAAAGCCTTAAATCCAGCGACCTCCCTCTTTCATGTGTTCATCTGATACTGCTCTTCCTCACCTTACTGTCACTCTATTCCGCTCTGTAGCTCGAGGCTGCAGCTTGTTACCACACCGCGTTCAACCTCTGGTGTCTGTAGGTTTGTTCGCTTTCAGAAAGAACAACGTGCAGCTGCATTGGAAATTAGCAGTGCTGTAGTACTATCAGAATGCATCTTAGCAGCTGATGGTAAAACTTGTGTGTGCTTGGTTTCCTCTAGATTAAAAATGTTCCTCTCGTGGAAAAAAAAAGGCACCCAAGACTCTCTAGTTTGGGAATTAAATCATCTGCATTTTTGTTCACGGATTTTTCTGGACTGTTTTATGTCACAGGAAGCTGACATTTTAGCATGAAAAATAATGCCTTTCAAGTATTAAATCTAAATACTGTACAGAAAACTGTAGTAGATTTGGCAAATTTGTTAAGAATTTTGTGTGGTAAGTAGAATATCAAGTAACCCAGCTCCTGCATTATCATGTTTTCTGCTGATGGTTGTGCGTGTCCATCTGTCCGCAGCTAATCACACAAATTACTGGGCCCATCAGCCTTATTTTTATTGGGCACATTTATGAGTGTATGCTCAGGAACCTCTTGTGGTTGCGGTGATTCACAGAAAACAGTGACACAGAAATGTTGGCATTTAACCGCTTTGTAGCTAATAATACCATTTGATTAGTGCTACACGTTAGCTGTTATCTAATAGCGAAGGTGTTATCAGATATCTTGTTTTACGTGAATGGCGTGTGAATATGGTGAATTCCCTACCAACATTCCCCCAGAGTTGATTGAGAGAGATCTGCCCTCCACTGAGAGCACTCTTCAACTTTTTTATTTTATTTCAAGCTCACATGGTACATTTTTGTAAATAAAGTTGTTTTTAATCAAATTACCACAGATCACTTAGCACACAGAAAACCTGGAGCCAGGCAGAATAATTCCAGCACAGAAATAGAGCCCCAGGCTTAATGGAGTTTAACAGGGGCCCTTTACCATTTCTGTCCTGTGGTCTCCTAAATGGTTAATCCGGCCATGCTGGTGAGATACAAAATGTACCAGGTAGTATATACCAAGTATAATGGACCAAAGCTTGTAACCACACATGCAAAACAGAACTCTCTAAAACTGAAAACTTTGCAGTTTAGTCAGCATCCACCAAATAGAGAGATGTGTGAAGTATAAAATGGTTTTGGGGACAACTCATAATCAGTGCAAAAAATGTTTCTTTCTGTAGCTGGTTTTAATGGCTAAATGTTTTTAAAAAAGGACTTGATATATTTTTCCTTTGATTTGACAGTGTTAAATCTTAAATGGCAAGACTTCTGTTTATTTAGTTCAAGCACTTAGTTAAACCTAAACAAGTCTTCTCACTGTGCCTCACACCTCATGCCCTCTGTGGAAAAAAAAAGCCATAGATGAAAGCTAAAAATAGTATATTGGAAAGAAGAATGGGGAGTGTTGGTGGTGCGTGTGTGATAACCCAGGCGGTCGGCCGTCTGTGTGTCCGACTACCTCCCATTCACTGAGGGTAATTAGAAAATCCTCAGGGCAGGATCCTCTTGGCTCTGTGTGTGTGTGTGTGTGTGTGTGTGTGTGTGTGTGTGTACCACCATGCTGCTGAGTGTGTGTTTAGCCTGTGCATAAGGAGGCTGAGGCCCAACATTGTACCAGGCAAAGGTTTCCACCGAACCATTCTTGCATAACTCAGTGAGTGATAACAACGGTGCATTCCTCTCAACACACATCACAGCTGCCAACATCTTCGCCTTGGCTTTTCCCAGTTCATGTTCAAATGCAGTCTGTCTTACAGCCCTGGATGGGCTGGAGAGTATTTTCCATTCTGAGCCATTGAGAAGGAGATACAAGTTAAGGCGACATGTTTGAAGGTTTCCTTTCTGCCTGCTTTGTCTTTAAGAGTTGAAGAGACTGGGTGATCTTCCAGGGCAGAGGTCACGTTCATCAAGAGGTAGGTCAGCTGGGGTTAACACTGAAGGTGTTCCCACATCTATTCAGTGTCTACGCCCTCCAACCTGATAGGAAACAGACTGGAAACGGAGCAGGGACGCTTGACATATGAGTGCAGTTGGAGGTAGATCATGTGAGTGTATTTACTAAATTCAAGCTATTTTTATGCAGAATTGAATGCGTTTTGAACCCTTTTGACTGCAGTGTAGTGCACAGCTAATTTCCAGGATGTTGACTCAACACTTCTTTAACACCAGCCTCTTCCTGAATGATCAGAGATTAGACTCTGTAAACATACTGTTATGTACAGAGCACTAGCTGTAAAACACCAGCATCACACCAGCTCAGTGTATACACTGTACTTGTGCCAAGTGCCAAAATGCCACTTTTACCGGCACCCCCAACACTTCTTTACCCCTGTTGATCAACAGCTGCTCCCCCTGGCTCCTGCTCTCCCATAGGCTCTCATGGGACTGCGTCGCAACTTCTTATTGGTTGGCTGGAAGGACTAGTTGAACCTACTAGCCTGGCGTCTAGAGACTGCAATGTTGACAGAGCGGCACCCAAACCCAAAGGGTGTGTTTGGAGGGTTGTAAACCCCTGGCAGAGCTTTGAGAAAGCTGGTGCGCTGAATGTGTTAATGTGTAGCTCTCTTACAGTGACAGCTCTGTGTAACAGAGACTCAGGTAATGGTCAGCCTTATGGACTTTGATACTCATTTCTTCCTGATTCATACAAAAGAATGAAATCTGCCAATCATTTACTTGCATACTGTCCCTTATGAATTCAGGACAGATTCAGAGTAATCCTGGGTCAATGCTGATGTGGGCTGCAATTTTCCAGAGTGGCATGCCTTTATTTAGCAATATTCAGCTTATTCCACTTCCACCTTTGTATAAGTTAAATATATATTACTGCAGCAAATACATTATACTGCACTGATGATTTTTAGCTAATGTTGACGTTGCTACAGATAATCAGCACATTATACAAACACTGTCAGTGTCGCTGTTGTTCTCCATGTATTACTAAACAGGCAGGCGCAATGAGCCTGATGTTCACCAGAAATATGGTGACATAATTGCACAATGCAGTCAAATCAGTGCACCAGAAAATTAGTTTCCTTTAAACTCAACAACCTTTTTCATCATTTGCAGTTGAGGAACCTGAGCATTGTCTGCACAAGGAACAAAAACTACAGATGTAACCGAAGTTGTTAACTTTATCTGCATAGATAAGATATGCAGCACTTAGCCAGCCAAACGCACTTGCCATTTAGAAGGTTCTCAGTGCAGATCAGATGAGGTTTGGGTTGACCATAACAACCTTTAATAATGAATATAATGAATAAGAATCTGCTCTCCTCCCTTGAATAATTTTGGCCTTTGAGTGGGCAGGTTGAAGCTCTCCCTGCCCACCTCGCTGCTTAGGTCAGATGTATATTTTGGCTGTGGCCATCAGCATTACCAAGAACAGTAAATTTCTCTGAGCTATAAATCTCACTTAATTGCAACCGTCTTACATTGCTCAGCAGTAACTTACTGCCAACAGTCAGTGATGAGAAACAACGCTTTTAAGATGGTCTTAAATGCTGAGGTCTTGCAGAAATAGAGGAAAGCAAAAAGTAGTTGGTTAAAATTAGTTTTGGCTAAAATGTGATGTATTTACAGTATGTGTAGAGACAAAAGCAGTCTAGTCGGTTTGCTGGAATTACATGGAGCTTTAATAATTCCTATATCCGTCTGTACGAGTAAAGTAACATGTTACCACATGTTCTGGTTGTTTTGGATGCATTACGTACAATGCCAGACAAACCTTTTCTTACAGAACATGGTGGTTGTAATGGGTGGGAGATGCACCTCGTGGAAAAACTCACCAGAAAAGCGTTTGCCTCTTAATTTGTCCCTGTTAGTGAGGACTTTCAGTTAGAAGATAGCAAGGTAATTATAATTAACATGTCAGACTATCATTGACACTTTCTACCTGCTACCTGCTGTGTTTAATAGCAGCTGGGTTACACGTGCTGCATTGCTTTACAACACAAACAGAGAAAGGGATGTTTTACAGTGAAAGAAATTTGTTTTGACATAGTGATAGTTTTCAGTTAAGCAAATGATGGAGGAAGAGCTGGGGAGAGTTCTGGGAAATGTGGTAATATGGTAATTATACCAAGGTTCTGCTGTTTATTTGACAATGATATATTGATTTTTAAAAAAGCTACACTTGCATGTATTGTAACCATATTCAATTTAAATGACTCACTTCCGGTTTTCTTTACTTTTTCAAAATGTCTGATATAGTCTATGATTTTGTTTTTGTAATGGCCCTCGCCCAGACACACAGAGGAAGTAGAGAGGTGCAGTACAGGTGAGGAGTGGAGGAGGGCTGTGCTTCTACCTTGGTAACAGGTCCCAGTGGGCTGCTTCATGGCTGCATGTTCACCTGAACCCTGCCTCCCCAGAGAGCCTCCACATCACAAACACGTCTTGCATCATTAGCAGGACCTGCTGTTACCCTGCAGCCAGACCCCATGATACACTCTGTGGGACAGATCAGCCATTACCCAGCACACAGTGAATGTACTGTACATGTTACGGCTTTATATCAAACAGTAAGACAGAAAGATGTGTCTTTAGTATACTTGCTGGCCTACTGCTTTTCTATAATGTGCTGTTTCATGTCCCATTGTGGAGTGTGCTCTTAATATTTGTCAGGGCCACCTGGTTCAAGTTTCATAACTTAAAATAAATGTAATGTCATTTAGTCAGTTAGTCCTATTCTTCTCTGCCAATGCTGATTTCTCTTTGAAATCCTTAAAACAAATGTCTACTTAGACCGTCATCACTGGTTGCATACTGTATGTCCACTGTTTGTGACCAGTTTAACCAAAAAGTGAGTTCACACGGCCAAATAAATCAAGATATGGAGGTGTTTTTATACATTATTAAAACAAATATACAGATACTCAGTTGCTCATTAACATGGCCAGAGTATTGTAAAGATCTTTTTTTGGGTGGGTTCCCTCTGATCTGGTGTCATTTAGTTCTTTTCCACTGCAGGAAGTTTTCAAGGAACCTATGAGCTTTTTTAGGAACTCTGGGAATTTACCCGCATTTCTAATGGAGGAACCTGGGTCTAAATGTAGTTCCCCTGTCATGGTTCCTGGCCCCCAAAAAGTCCCTGCTTCAGAGGTAGTGTTTTCTTATGGTTTGGGAACTATCCCGAGGACATTAACTGCACTTAGTGTCCCTGATTGGTCAAACACAAAGCCTGAATGTATCAACATTAGGACTGGGGAAGGACATTTCTTGCATTGTTCACTGACATTCAGAAAGCATGTAGTCAACTTAGTTGTCAGTTAAAAGAACAATGTGATGATGCGGTGTCATGTTTCATCATGACAAAGAATATCACTTCAAACATAGCATTTTTTTTAATCCGTTGTTGCTCTATTTGACGAGACCTACTTGTCGTCACAGTTGATCAAATGTGATGGAAAGACAAACAGGATTGCACAAGAAGGAGTTTTAGTTTCTGACTTCGTCCTAAGAACTTCTTAGTTCCTGGTACAGTTTGGTTGAAAAGCACTAATTAACTTCTAATGCAGACAAAAGAAATCCTGCTGGCAAATACTAACCACCACTAGGCATTGAATATAAAAAAATATAAAAATGAGTTTGACTGACAGTCAAAATCAAAAGTGAAAGTGTGATTTCATGCCTTGGCTAAACCTTAGCCATGTTTCTTTCATTCTTCCTAAATGCAGCTGTGAAAACCTTTTAGCCAGAGTGATTCACACACAGCAACTTACTATTGACCCAAATGATGATCAGCTGTTTGTACAACTACAAGAATGATGGTTCTTTTTTTCTGAATGATCTCTGCCCTGAGGACTCAAAAGGATCGTGTAATGTGCACTCACCTTCTATTAGTACCATTCAACATTTTTCATGCTTGGCTGGATTCAACATACACATAAACTAAAGCATAAAGCCCGTCCTCTGAAAATCATTGTCACTCCCTGCATGCTAATGCCTCTGTAAACACACTAAACAGCGAACTAATTACATAAGACCAAATAAAGTCTTTTGGAAGAAACAGGCAGGTGTGTTTGGAGATGGTACGCTATCATAGCACCTCATAATGCCTCTCAAAGTGAACACACGCCAACCCTTTAAAGCTTAACAATGCCAGATTTGGCCGCGAGGCAGGCATGGCTGACTTGCTATTTAAAGTAGGGCACAATGAATGATGACCTTGAGGTCAGCATTTATGCTCATTTTCTAAACAAACTGCAACGTCTCGACTGTGAATGACTGAAACTTGACCCGTCTAGCAGCTCTGCAGCTGTGTTTGACAGGCAACAAGAGTCAAACCTTAGAGTGTGTCTGGGACAGTTTGTGTGAGCGACTGCACGTGTTGTTTTAAGAAAGACAGGAATCTATTCAGGGACCCTGAACTTAACCAACAAAAAATTCTACAAGATTTGCCTCTTAAATATACAATGCATCTTTGTCACTACACATTATACAGGGTTCATTATGACACCATCATGTACTTTCCCAGGGAACTTTGTGGCTGTGTTGAAAAACCTAACTACATATATAGTACACCATTCAGTATTTCCACCATTTTGGTTTGCTCAGTTCTCTAGTGAGAATTATTACAACATGTATAATAATAATACATTTTATTCATTTAGCTGACGCTTTTATCAAAAGCGACTTACAATTGCTATACATGTCAGAGGTCACACGCCTCTGGAGCAACTAGGGTTAAGTGTCTTGCTCAGGGACACAATGGTGGATGGGTCATTGAACCCAGGGCTCTCACACCAAAGGCATAGTTTTATCCATTGCGCCACTGCCTCCCCTTATTATGATGATAATAATAATAGCTTTATTTGTACAGCACTTTTCAATACAGGTAACAAAGTGCTTTAGAGCAACGCGTATAGGGGACACAGACATAGACACAGACACAAGTAATTACTTAAACTGACTACCTAGAAAGAAACCATCGTGAATTGCATGACTGCACTGAATAGTGTCTAACACTGTTATAGCCATCGGACCCACGACATACAATTATGAATGTATGTTTTACATGGATTTTTTGTAAGCTTAATGATCTTAGTCAAGGTAGGTAACAAATTGTGGGTGACTTGTGACCTCCAGTTAGTGATTAGTATTTGTATTTTTAAATATTTAGTGAATTTCTGACAAAATGAAATGTGAGTCTCTGATCCCCAAGTACTTTGTGCATGTATCAATTGGCTGATATGTTGACAGACAGGTTGTGACATGGAGTTGAAGTGGGCACACTGTTTTTACACCTTCTCTTTATTCTTATTTTTTTATGTTTTATCTATAACAGCAGCAGAAGATGTATATGAAAAATCTATTTCCGTCATCCTTAATACATATTCTCTTGTTTGCTATACCAAGTTTTCCTCCTTCACACGTGAAAAAACTTTTTTGCAACATTTATGTTTGAATTTCTTGCATTTCTTTTCTGGAAAGTAGTGCAACATTTATAGAGAGCAGTGTAGTGACAGTGTGTGGAGGTCTGGGTGGTTTATTTGCTTTCAACACCAACATCCTGAATCGCATCCTGTTTAAGACTAATGTTTTTTCTTAACAATGACCTTAACATTACCTCGTAGTTTCACTTCCTAATCTTCACATGAATTAAACATGCTTTTATTATAATGCATCAACAATGAAGGAATAATTAAGTGAGTAATATTAACTGTGAAATGTTTTAAATGTATTTCACACAGTATGAAACATACAATATATTATGCATTTTAAATGGCATCATTAATAAATATAGTTGGGTTTGATCATGTATGGATTCTGAACATTAGTCCATTTATCTCTTTGCTTGTCACAGATGTCAGACTGATCACAGCAGCGGTTTGTTTCAAAACCAGCAGATGAGCAAACAGGTGTGTTGTGGAATAAGGTGCAGTAATAATTGGTATGCCTCACTCCTCTTCACTATGGCAACTACCCCATTGGAGATTATGGGATACCGCCATCCACACACACCATCGCGCTCTGAATCCTTCGGGGCCAATTACCCGCTGCTGGTGGCAGGCCGCAAGTCAGAGCACGGCTGTGCCTGGTAGACCGCTTGTGTGCATGCTGCTCCCTTGGTGATTCTCTGGCTTTGTGAAAAGAAATTAGGCTCGTTTCCCTCCACTACCTGACAAAGACTTTTGTCTTCGATATACAATTGTAAATATTGTAATGTAGGAAAACACCTAAAAAAAAATATTTTCAATATTTTCTTTATCGACTGTAAGGTGGGAGGGGGCTTTGTTGCCCTGGTCGCAAGGCGGACAGGGTAGCTCCCCGGCGAGAGACTTTGTAGAAATTAGTGGTTGAGTGCTGATCATTGTAATGAGGGGCCTTTAAACATCACACCTGGGCTAAGTCCTCCAATTTCCTCTAAGATAATGTAAATCTCTATAATTATCCTATAGTCACCTGAGCAGAAAGGCAGAGGAAGGAAACAACAGAAGAGACTGAACAGACAGATGCTGCATATTGAATGGTAAGGCCTCTAATTTGGAATATACGATATAACACGCAGGATATTGTTCAAGATCAATTTCATGGGTTGTCTGGTTTACAGGACAAGGTGTCTATTTACTACAAGACATGCAAAGCAAAGAATCAGCATGCAGCCCCATTACATTAGACCTTTACTTGTTTAATAATTATAATCCATTTGAGCCCATCTGCCTACATATAATGTTCTGAAGAACAGTTGTCATGGTTGTTAAGTTTTTTCAATGGACAGTATCTGAATACGTGATATGTAACATCCATAGTGTGTTTATGATGATCATGATTATGATTACCCCCGCCAACCCCTCCACATCTGCCAGGGCAAACCTGCTCAAAACCTGCTCATACTTATTTCCTAGCAGCACAACTGTGTCGTTAGCTGTAGGCTAATGGCTGTTTGTACTATGTACAATGCACAGCACAGCAAATAAAAACACAACGTGCATGCTCGCTTCATCTTGTAAAATATACCCAACTTTGTGCACATACTCTAATTTTGGAAAGTGTCCACCCTTTTAGAGAATGTATATTTTTTACTTTATTAAAGTACCATCAACGCTAGCTAGTTCGTCCCACTTGAGGGTGCAGTTATGTACTGCCGTTTATTAGAGGGTGACATGGGAGTGGATTTTAACTCCTTCCCACAAAAATAATCCTGACCTGTCCCAATCCCGGAAGAATGACTCCCATCCTGTTAGAAAATAACGTAAGTCTGTTAACTTTTTTTTCCAGCCCTGTCCCTGTCTGGTGATGAATAGTGAAATTGACTCCCATCTCACAGGAAGTCTGTGACCCACAGAATTCTAGAAAACATTTCAGACACTGTCAACACGTGGTGCTTCAGACATAGGTTACTATGTAGTTTGACTTAACTCGGGTGACTGTGTCCTCTTTTTCCCTGACATGTCCTCTTTATGGGAGCTGAAAAATGCTAAATCTAAATCTGGGATTCGGCTTCTGCTTTCTACAGTCGGCCTTCATTGTGTGCATTTTAGCATTGCTATGACCTTTCTCTTTAGGTCCCGCCTCCTCACACGCAACCATTGATCGCCCCCACTGGCCGGTCACCTACACGTCCTCCATGCAGAAATTGTCTCAAAAGTGTGTATATAAAGTTGCTCATCAATATCACTTTTGTGAACTGACCAATCACAAAAAGGATGATGTGGTGCTACAAGTAAGCACTTAGCATTAACAAATTAAAGACTAACCACCACGTAGAGAATTTTTCTTGCACAAGGAATTAATGAATGAGAACAACGTACCATACTGAAACTGCTGTAACAGGAGTTAATATTATACTAGTGGTAAGCTATTAAGGATAGTATTATCTGAAATTACAATGAATACTTAATATTAGCCCTAATCAAACCTTAACAAGTGAGAAAATGCTTTTATTTGTGGATCGGTTGAATTATTGAATCTCATCTAGGCTAATAAGCTGTTACAAATAGGCCTAAACAATAGTGTTGTAGTACTCGAGACTGGTCTTGGTCTTGAGACCGGTCTTAAGACCATATATTGATGATCTTGATCTCGTCTCGGACTCGACTGCATTTGTACTCGGTCTTGTCTCGGTCTCTGGATTTTATTTCAAGACCAGTCAAGACCATAACTTTGGAAATATCAATAAATTGCTTTTGCATTGTCTGATTTATTTGTTAACATCCTAACTTTGACCAATAACCCAAATTAAAAATGCGTTGTTCCCGTTAGCAACTGTCCCCACTCCCTGCGATGGTAAGCATGGAAAAGGAGCGTTAAATAAAGACGCTTACATTGATTTCAGCTCTTAGTGTTTGTATGTGGGCGTTTTTATGAGAATGTGGATCTTACAGATCAATTTGAGAAGTACCTATGATCACGTTTCACATTTTACTGTGTGTCATGTATTGTGGGGAACTGGTATTGGTCTTGACTCGGTCTCAGCCCTTTAAAGTCTTGGTCTTGTCTCGGTCTCGATAAACCCTGGTCCTGGTCTTGACTTGGTCTCTGTTTGGGCGGTCTTGACTACAACACTAGTAAACAATCTGTAGGCAGACATTGCCAAATCAAATGTAACCTATAAATATAGTAGTCCAAAACTAACATTTTTTTTGTTATAATATTGTACTAATACACTAATTTATACTAGTTACTCCTCCAGGTGGATAGAGCTTCTGCAGTACACATTGCCACAATGCCACCAACTACTTGAATTCCCCCCAACCCCAACCTTCCACTCGCTGTGGGTGTCCATCAGCCTCGTGCTCCCACTGTCCTCTTTTTTGAAAACCAAAATATGGTCACTTGTATTTATACAATTTAACATCTAATACATTTTCTGCCAAACTCAAAGCGAATACTCACACAAATAGTCAAACAAACTGAATGTAGGTCTAAACATAAATACATTATTCCCTTGCAGCACACCTGAGTTGTTAGCCAGCAGCTAACTGCCTCAATCTTAAAACAGTTTGGACTTGGACTTGTCTTGGACTCTATACATGGTCTTGACTACAGCCCTGCCCAGCAACCTAGCTAAAATCACCTTATCCGGGTTTGTTCTAGATTTCACAAACATATGGAACATTATTGAATGTAAGTTACAATTAGTATGTTAGGATGAAATGTCGTGTCTTAGTCTGTTTACCAAAAATACTGACTGCTGTACAATTCTGTGAACCACCTTTTAAAATAATACTATAATATTTCACACATTTGAATGTGCATCCTTCTTTCCTTGTGGCACCTGGTTTCAGTTTATTGTAATAGGGGAGAGGTGGGACAAATGAAACACACGACAAAAGTAATTTTCTCGAAGCCCATGCAAGTCTGATATGCCTAACTATGTCAGCACAGTACAGTACAGTACGCAATGCTTACCAGAACCGTGAAAGATCGGGTGGACATGTCACACTTTCACAGATTATACAGAAGAAGCTGTTTTCAATAACAGCAAGTAAATTCACTCATGGGGTAATTTTATTTGAATGACAGGTTGTGATGATCACATGACAGATTAGTTAGCACTTTAACACATCCTGAAGTTTGCCATGTCAAAGTTTTTAGTATAGAACGAGTCAAGTTTAACAGTCAGGAGTCATTGTCGGGACAATTGAAACAGTTGTTTCTTTGGTCCCGCTAATGCGGCCACACTGTGTGCAAGACAGGAAGTGATTGGTTGACCTCATCTTTTATAATAAATGATATTTAACTGTAAATTACTCAATATGATTCATAGCAGGAATTTAAGGATAATCTACATTTAAGGCTGATCTACCTAAGTCTGAAATAATTTCCAAACGCACATTGATTGTAATGCCATATGTTCTTAAAAGAAAATTTTATATATTTTTTATTAAGATAAAGGACATAAAATGTTTTCAGTTACATATTAAGAGGGACAGTGTCAGACATTTTAAATAAAAACAATAATAACAAATACAATTTCAATTTCTTTTGTCCTGGCCGGTCGGGATAGAAGAAACAATGCGCAATTTATGCTGAGGTCAGTTCACATTTGTACAAATTAGCACCTGGTATCGATAGAACACACAAAGTGTTTCTGTCTGTAAAGTAAGCTTTTAAAATAATATTTATCTGAAAACTGTGTCAATCATCCTGACCCTCCTTCTGTATGAACTGTAACTCACTTCAGAACATTGTATAATGAAGAGACACACAATAAAGATCGTTACAAATTTAATAACAAACTGGATGGATAAAGCCATCAAGTTCATAAAATAACTCCAGCACAGAGAAAGCAACACAAAAATAAAATTGTGACAGTTTGAAAGGTTATTACAACATTTCCAGCCGACAAGAGCCGCAGATCAGCTGCAGCACACGTCTGTGTCGCCTGAGCATCGGAGGAACGGGATGTTTAACGAGCTTTGTTACCTGCGGACATCAGTGAGACTTGTGTGGCTATTTACCGATGATTGTGATTTATTGGTTTGAAAACAACGGTGGAAAAGAGAGGAGCAGTTGTAGAAAAACAGCCAACATGCTCGATTTAAGGGCAGTAGCCGGAGCTACTCGCCCATACAGAAATTCACTGCAAGGCAAGCCCCATCCACCCAAAGTACCAGTAATTTCGGAAAGTACTACCCCCGTGCAGGGACTTTTTGGGGGGTAAAATAAAGACTCTAAAACTAAATTTAGACCCTGGTCCCTTCAGTGGAAACACAGTGAGTCCCTCCAAAGGTTACTAGTTCCGGTTTATAGTTCCTTTGGTTGAAATGCAGCTTTATAGTAGCCTGCTCACTTAAATGACAATGTTTTAGTACTCACACCTTCATCAGGAATTTATGTTTTCACCTGATGAAGGTGTGACAACTGAATAGTGTGATAGACAGCATAAGTAAGACTTGCCCTACAAGGTCACCTCTTGTGTGCATTGTGATTCTCAGTTGGCTAAGCACCATAAAAGCTACATCAAGACTTCAGTAAAAGGCCTGAGGGGAGATACATGTCCTGCTTTACTAGTCACCTTGGATACTGAATGCAGATTAGTGAAGGCTACATGGAAATGTTCTGCATCAGCACATGAAGAAAGATAAAACAAACATGAGTCATTGTTTTCCTTTTCTCAGTTGACAAGCTGTGGCATGGATCCAGAGTGGGATCCACATGTCTGCTGTACAGACAAATGCACACTGTACATAAGCCCTGCTGTCCAGTTGCTTGTTAACTCGGTTAAAGATGTTAACAGTTTTACAGTGAGCGAGGTTTTACTTGTCACAGCTATGTCCCATCTCATCTTTTAATCCTCGGGATATCTGGTACTGTAGGTACATCCAGTACACAGACCCATTTAGGATTCAGGATTAAAGTGTATCAGCAAAGAAACAAAACAAGGAACTAAAGCTGTGGGAGGTCAGACAGGGGAAAGTCCATCATAAAGTGCAGGCTGAACTTCAGGGCCACTTTAAAAAGTTAATGCTATGCTAACGTTTTAAAAACACTGGTTACCATTTTCATTAAGAAGCCTTGATGATTAGGTAATATGAATCAAGATATTTTCCTTATAGTACAGTTTAAAATAATTTTTTCTTTTATCTATTTATCAACATTGAATCAACTTTTAGAGATGTAATGTTACATTTTGTGCCTCCAGTGAGATGACAACATGCATAATAATAATAATAATAATAATAATAATAATAATAATAAAATTTTCTAATTTATTACAAATTTTACTTCTACTGGTTTTGAATAATTAGAATATAAATGCAAAATGCAAAAGAAACCAGTGTGTAAATGGGCAGAGTGGATAGGTAGCTAACAAGCAACTGGGACAGACAAAGTATGCCTTTATCACAAAATCTAAAACAAAATAAATTTTAACATGGATGCTGCAGGGTGTCAGGGAGAAAATTTTAATATCATATGATATTTTGCCTCCTTCCCTCTTGTAAGGGGGTAACAAACGGCACATGCATTCAGTCAGTTGCAAGTTTAAAGAAGACGACAAAGAAGACATTCATGAATTGCTCCAAAACCCTGAAGCTGGGTTATTATGAACTGTATGACATGTGACTGTATCATCAAAGTTTTTAAGGTGAAACAATCTGTTACCCTGTAAAATATGTTTGAGCTCAAACACAATTGTTATTATACAACTTACTTGTTTAAATTGTATTTTGGTAAGTTATGCATCAGTTAAGGGCGTGGCTGCTATGAGTGCCCTCGTAGGTGGCTTGCTCCTAGGCGGTTCATGAACAGTACTTCATTTGGCTTGCCTCAGCTCCACCTCTTTGCCCATTTTTAGATTAACCATGATCAGGCACTGCCAATATGACTCCGGCTTGAGACGTCGGGAGCCGCCAACAGTGAGCTTCCCAACGGCTCTTCAGAGACCTGTGTGAGACGTCAAGAAGACCTCATCCATGTTTGATACAGTCTATGGTTGTTCCTTGAAGTCTTGGAGCAGACTCGTGTTAGCAGTTGGGAGTTGTATGCAAGCAGATCTGCTTCTGTGCGCTTGTGTTTGTGGTCTGACGTTGCTGGGTCAGTGCTGCTGATGGATGTCCTTACATCCTGCCTTGCGTGACTGGCCGGCCAGATAGTCATCAGTACCCAAATAAGTTCAAGTCAGGGCCCTGTACTTCACTCCAAACCTCATTTGGTATGCAAATGAAAGGCCTAAACAAAGCAAACCTTTCAGAGCTCCCTTTGAAGAGACTGAGCTTCTCTCAGGGTTGACATGGTGGAAAACAAAAAGGTAATAGGTTGCATTTAATGCTTAAGCATAGCCTAGTCTGTCACTATTGACATGTCTAAGTATTAAATGACAGCAAACTACAGCTTAATTAACAAAAGTAGAATAAATTTGCAAGAATCATTTTATTGATAAAGTTGGCTTACCTATAACTCAGCAACTAAGCATATTGGGAGGTTTCTTTTCCGGTTTCGCTTATTTCATCTATGTAAAGTTGGTTGCTAGGAGGCATTAAGGACACCTTTGTGTTAATCTACAAAGAAGTAATTTTCTTATATTTCATAACACTGTGCTTCAGTCTGGGTAAGGGTTTACTGCTGAGGAAACATATAATAACACAGATTGAATCAGTTCATTATTTCCAGTACAATTAGAACTGAGGCTCAATAATAGACCACACACTTCATTGTAGTAAGTATCTTAGAATTTAAAACTGGTTTGATTGGTGGATAATGACTGATTTTATTGCATTTTGAGTCAGTATTTCAGATTCAAACAATCAACTTCTTCCATCTTTACCAACGTAGTTCTGCATCAACCTGTGCCACGCCCCTGATGAAACAGGATCCGGCTCTAGCATTGTGCTCATTGTTGAGAGACTAATCCTGACAATTACACCTTGAGAATGAAAGTGGCTGCCTTGCCCAGCATCCACCCAAGCTGTGTCCAGGTTTTGAATTAGGCCCCTGTTTGCCCCTGGGGGCCAAGAGCCCCGCCAGCCCCCTTGTCACGGTTCCCCCATCTCCCACTATTCAAACTGGCCTCAAACTGCTGGTGTGTCTTTCTTAAGTTTTACTCACCTGCACTTTGTTCACCTGCTGCTCTTGCTGTAACTCAGCCGGGTTATTGTTAGGACAAAAAAGGCGTGTGGACATAAAGAAAGGCAGAGGGAAGGCATGAGAGCAAAGGACAGGTATTTCAGGTTATGGCGGGCTTATATGGCTGGGAAGTAGGCAAAGGTTTATGCATTTGATAATACCACAGATACATGTTTTTAAATTCTTGCTCCACACAGTGTCTCGACATCATGATTTCTTTTCTCTGCTTGGACAGGATAGCTGTGTTTGGCAGTTGAGGATGATGAGGGTTTAGTTGTTGTCTGTGTAATAGGAACAGGGGATGTCGTTCCCACAGAAGCCTGAGCTGACATCATAAAAAACACACAACAAGGTACCTGGGGGCTGCTGAGGAGGGCGGAGGTGAGTGAACCGGTGAGGTGGGAGTCGAAGGGTAGGAGGGGTTTTGGGGTGGGGGGGTTCTTCTCAACCACCATTGGCTAAAGACAGTGCGGGGGACACACCTGTGAGCGCCAGAGGCTAAGGAGATTGGCTGCGACCTGAAAATTACACCTGTGGGGGAAAAGGGGAGGGGGTGGGGGTCAGGCTACATGTAAACCAAGCCCTTTACAAATTCAGCCTCTGTCTTGTTGAGGAGCTTTACCGCCTAACACCGCCGATGAGAGCTCCTGGAAAAAAACAAGTTCTACTCGGGCAGCAGGAAGAGAGCTGACGCGCTTCAAACTGGTTGGTTTTGTTCCGGGGTTTGGGTCTTCCTCTGACTCTACGGCTTCATCAACCTGAAAGAGATGGCTTTTTTCCCCTTCCCAACCGCCACTTCAGAGGTCGACTGTCCTTCAGCAGGAGCAGGAAAGAGGAAGACTAGCCAACGCGGCGTCAAGGGTCCTCATACAATGATGCCTCTTGTCTTGGGTTTCTGGCTCGGTGACCACACCTGGAAAAGACTGGGTAAATTCACAAATGTGATCCCTTCTTTGTCTTCATTCTCCATCCTTAAGACCTGTCGTCATAACCTGTTGCTCAGCGACGGTAGAGTTAAAACTTTAAGGACATTTGTTCATCGTGTAAGATCAGGAAATGTGCGGCAAACAAATTAGGTCATTGTACGAAGCCCTCTGCGATTGTGTGCTGATATGGGAGGATCTAGGTAGTTTCGATGGGAAGCGAAAATAAAGTGTATCGAATTCCAGCTCCTTTTAACCAGAGAGAAAGAAGAGAAAACAATAGAAGCCAACGCTCATTCCTAAACTGGATAGACCAGTCGGGGCAGGTAAAGGCAAACTGCCAGACTTGTCAAAGGATCTGAAGACAGAGGCTGACTCCTTTCAGAGCTTTAAAATGAGCTTTACAAGGAGACATCCACGGTATGAAACAACTTTACAAATTAATAATCTAATAGTAATACCTGATTACTTTAACAATATGTTGAAGTGTTCATTAATTTGAGTTCAGAACTCATTTGTAACTTTTCGTTAGAACCTGTTGAGCTGTAAAGCCTTGGCTATCTTTTAAGATATTCTCTAGAGCTTTTGTTTCCACAGTTAACATGCTGCTGCTTTTCTTTTTTGGCCGTTTAAGGTAGATTTGATAGAATACATGTTTCATGCACTTTTGAAATGATCAAAAAAGGAAGTCGGCTGTGAAGTGGATGTGTGTCGGACGTAAAATGTCTGCTCATCCGTTTTCAGTGCCTCTGAGCTGTGGCTGCATGTTAAGACAGACAGCAACGCTGGACTTATCAGAGCAGAGAATTTCCACGAGATAGAAGGTATACATTATTAAGTTTTCTAGGTTCCTCTTAAGATATTTTTAATCAGATGAGGACTGTTGAAGTCTGGGAAGGAGAAGGGAAAATGGAGGGAAAACGTCGACCATGTACTGTAGAGCAGTGACTGCAGAGCGAGGTGGAAGATTGTGATTGGTGGAAAGAGCAACATTTGTTCATTTCTTTCATACACCTGAATAGCTGCAAGTCACATGAGTGCTAGTCGCCCTGCCAGTGTATGGCAACAGGGCGGGAAGTGCAGAGTAGAATTTCAACAGAAAGCGAGACTTAATGAGGCCAGATGAAATGGTGGACTGATTTTATGTTGTTTGTTCGTCTTTGAGTCACAGGTATGAAATGAAAGGGGACTGTAGGTCTTATCACCTCATGGGGTTAGAGGTTATGTTAAAGCTGCAGTTTGATTCAGCTGATAGGGTGAATGACACTGCATTATACTTCAGGGCCACTTTAAAAAGTTAATGCTATGCTAACGTTTTAAAAACACTGGTTACCATTTTCATTAAGAAGCCTTGATGATTAGGTAATATGAATCAAGATATTTTCCTTATAGTACAGTTTAAAATAATTTTTTCTTTTATCTATTTATCAACATTGAATCAACTTTTAGAGATGTAATGTTACATTTTGTGCCTCCAGTGAGATGACAACATGCATAATAATAATAATAATAATAATAATAATAATAATAATAAAATTTTCTAATTTATTACAAATTTTACTTCTACTGGTTTTGAATAATTAGAATATAAATGCAAAATGCAAAAGGAACCAGTGTGTAAATGGGCAGAGTGGATAGGTAGCTAACATTTTATTTTAGTCCTTTGATTAAAATATTCAAAACAGAAAGGTGAAAGTACACTGACCAAGGGGGAGGAGTTCCAAGCTCTAAAATGACATATGTAAATCTAGTCCATAACTAAGTATACATTTAAAAAACACAACCAAGTAGCTGCAGTGGCACATGGTTGATAAGTAGTATCATGGCTTAAATATCACAGTTACCAGGCTGCTCCTCAGTGGTCTGAAGGCCCAATTAGGTGGCGCTGAGATAAGGCCCGGAGTTAAATAAGGTTTTGGGTTTCCCTGCCATTGTTTTCCCACAAAGACAGCAACTATTGATTAAGGGCCAGGCCAGTTTACCTATCAGGTTGTTGACTTCACAACGGAGTCACATTCCAGCACACAGAGGGCAGAGTTACCTGATCACGCCTCACTTCCAACAGGCAAAAAGTGTGGGCAGCCGTAAGCGGTTAAGACTCCCACTGCACAGAGCGGCATGTACAACAATGGGACACATTCTGCTATATACAACCATGAGAGGAACAGACAAGGAAGTATTTGGATAAATGGAGGACATTGAGACGAAGTTTGTTGGACGTAGGGGTTGGGTAGATATTCGAAAGGTAAAACAGGACATGCTTTACTTTGATCAGGCACTGTTATTTTCACAGCTTGTTTCTACCAGCTAGAATTTTCTGGGCTAATCTTTTTTCACTCTTTCTTTCTCTCTCTCCCTCTTTTCTTCCTCAGAGGGCCTGCAGCACTGGTTTATAATGCTGATGATTAACTAAATAGAGTCTGGGAGAGCAGGTCTGCTTGGCTTTCTCATTTCATGGGGCCTGACTGACCAGGAGGAAGACGGAGCATTCTCAGGCAGCGGGCTGGAAATTCAAGATCTTTTTTCTCGTTCTTTTTCAGCCCCCTCTCTCCAAATGTACTCGCTTTACTTTGGTTTTGTTACCTTCTTTCCTTGGGGTACCTTTCATGACGGTAAGGTTACAGGTGCATTCTCCGTTTTCCTTCTCCACCTTCTTTCCCTGAACTTTTCCCTCCCTTATACTCTCTTTTCTTTCTCTCTCCATCTCCCTCCCCCTCTCTTGTGTTCTACTTTTGCATTGCTTGCAGGATGACTAGAAACCTGTTCTTTCTTAATGAATTCAATAATGTCTCTCCTTTGCATTTGAGTTTCTGTTCTAAATGTTAAAGATTTTAAATAGAAAGGGCTAAATCTCATTGCTTTTAAACATTAGGACAAGAAAAAAATCTCTCCTCATTAACCTAGACGGTATTTAGTAAAATATAATGTCTAATGCAACTAAACATACAGTATTATGGACACTTAGAATAACTGAATAATGGATCAAATACTTAAATGTTTAATTTAGACAATAATAATGTGTATTAAAATGGGTGTGAGGATTTCACGCGGTGGACCTGTGAATGATCGACATTATTCAGCAAACGAGGGCTGTTTCAGTGACCTTCTGCATACACAGCGCTGGTTCAGATCGAGCTGAGCAGCATTCCATCAGCCTTTCATCACTCAGCAAACACAAAGACAACGGCTTGAGAGGTCCACCAACGAAAAACAGAAAAATTGGCTTTCTTTTCTTCCATTCCATGAAACATCTGTTGAAACAGACTTGACAACACTCCTTTATTAGAGCCAGAACAGTATGTTGCAATTTACAAACACAGTAATATTACACGAAACAGAAACAGTTCCCGGAGGCTGACATGCTTTTGACTCGTGGCATTTTTTAGTGGATGGACGCAACGTGCCGTGTTTTACATTAGTAACTGCCATGTATTGTGTGAAAGCAGCCCTCCCAAACTTGCCGTGCCATAGATTTAGACTAGTTGGAACAGGTTCGGGCAATCATTAACAACTACTGTGGCCCAGTCTTCTGTGACAGCAAGTTTAAGCTGGAAACCCTAACCACAACAAGGGTTCAGCACTTATACTATGAGGAGCTGGTCTCCAAATATGGACTTCCCCACTTCTATTTACAATGCAATATTTGGCTAATACATGTCTTACAACTTTGCCACCATAAAACTACATAACCTAACTAGATTAGTGAAAAAGAAAAACTGCATATTTTAGGCAATATTTTTTATTCTATTCTACTTTTTATGTCAAATACTAATTCATTCCATGTGTATATACACATTTACTTTAATAATTTGAGGTTGCGTTTAGATGCTGACACCCAACCTTTAATAACTGACACTGATATCACATTATGTTGCTGTATCTTGTACACTTTGGGGTGTAGTAATGAGATGTTTTGTGTTTGGGTGATTACCTCCATCTTACGAGGCAGCATTGGATATCATCACTTTCTCTAATACTGCCTGGTAATGATGATGATAGTCATCTACAGACTGCAGCCAGACCAACCACTTCAGCAATGTTAGCAGCAACGTGCTCCTGGCCTTGGCCCCGGATCGGCTCAAATACTTGAAGCAGCAACAGAAATGGCTCTCAGGATCCATCTTACCTGACAGTGCTGGATTGTACGACTGTTGTTCTAACACTGTCTGGTAACGATGTTTTCTGGGTGACTCTGTGGTCTCCGGTGTGACTGTGGGATAGTTGCCAATCAAATGTTAAATCCAAACATGTTAATGGCTGTTGAAATCGGTAAGACTCCTTTGATGTCGTCATTGAAGGGTAAACTTAATAAGCAGGGTTGGCTCTGTGTCCTGGGGTAGCATGGCAGGAAAATATTTGTTGAGTGTGTCACTTTTTACTGTGAAGTTCTTTCTGAGAAAAGGTTAGTCTTTTGTTTACCATACACCTGTCTTTATAGCAGACCCCCCCCCCCATGTAAAAATAGATGAATCTTTCATTTTATTTTTAAAAACATTGTGAGAAGTCTATTGTTGAGGAATTCCTTTGGTAAATGAGAAAGAATAGATGTTTTGTGCAGTAATGGATCTAAGGTCAGTAATGTTTCAGTACTTTTTTACTTACTTCCCTGTGTGTTTTTTTTACTTTTATGGCAACCCCACCCCAACCAAGATAAAGAATAGCAGTTGATGGCTCCACCGGTCCTGCAGGGCCATATTTCCTTGTTCCCTCCTATGAACAGCGCTGGTATTTGTGTTGTGTGGCAGTGATTGGTTCAACTAGCCTTACCTGCGTGGCACATCCTGAAACTGACACATGAGCTCACCTGAGAGCGCATTACTGCTAACCCCCCCTCCCCCTTCTGCCAAACTGAGCCGTCTTCC
Source organism: Micropterus dolomieu (assembly GCF_021292245.1). Lineage (NCBI taxonomy): Eukaryota > Metazoa > Chordata > Actinopteri > Centrarchiformes > Centrarchidae > Micropterus > Micropterus dolomieu. The sequence continues at coordinate 28,404,634 of NC_060157.1, read as the reverse complement.
TCCCAGCTTTCCAAGCTTTTATCCACAAATAGACAATAAATGACAACTTAGAACTTTAGGTAGACACAAAATGGAGTCTACAACACTGATGGACTTTAGGTAGTGTGCTTTTTATGTTAGTAAAAAACAATGAACATTAAATAATAGTGAATTGAAGACGGTGGTGAACAATTTTCATCACTGTCTGGACTGAAATGTAAATTTAATGGGTAAAGCCTTCAAACAGACATGAAGAACAAAGGCAAATAATAGGCATGGAGCAAGTAGAAACCTAGTGTTTGTTTAAGGAGGGAGAATTGCCCCGCAAATATTGAGCCGCACCTTTATTTGCCCACCCAGCTCCATTATCCAAGCCACAGAAACATCAAATAGCTTTTCCCCCCTTCAGTGGTCCCTTTTTCTTCGTGTTGGCGGTACATATTTGCGTATTAATGTCGAGAATGAATTTTGCCAGCTAACTTTGCTTCTTTCCTTGGTCTGTTTACTCATGGCTTTCTTTGCATGCTTAGCCAATTTAAATGTACAAATGAATCAAAGTCCAGTGTAGCGTGTATGGAATCTGTGATTGCAACAAAAGAGGAACTGCTCATTTCAACCTGTTTCTGCTACTGTTCTCCAGCTCTCTTCTTCCTCTTTGCACAGGTGAAAGCTCAGATGTCATCCTTCCAGCCTGTTGATAGGCGTCTTACCAGACATGGTTAGATGTAATTATTGGTGTCTAATACTGTCTGGTAATGCCGTCCATTAAATGGCATTACCTTCTGCTCTCTTACTTCCCTCTCTCTGGGTCTTTGTGTATTGACAAATGGCAGTGCAGGGAAGCACATCAACATATTTATTGTAGTGGCAGATGGGGCTAAGAATGATGACTATGGAACTATGATCCTTGCACTGGAAGATTGATTTAGTTTTTGGGGTTTCTTCCACGTGACTTGAGTCAGAGTTTCTCCATTGAGCAGCAGAAGGAGAAGTTCCGTTCTAGTTGCAACTGGCAGCTGAATACTGCACTGTAAATTAGTTTCTAGCAGGACTGTTAATGTTATTGCCATATAAAAAATGTACTATAGAAAATGCTGTGACTTTTACCTGTTGAAAGATCTGCTTTCTTCCTTTTGCCACAATAACTGAATTCCTTTTGGGGACTTGGGTTATGTCCAGGTACAGTAGAACAATGCGCACACTTTTTGAGACTTCATTATCTATGACACGCTGTACATAATGTTAACTGTATTTAATGTGATATGATGTTATGAAAAGTAAAACAAAATATTAAATAAAATGGGATAAAATATGAAATGTCTCTCTTGTTAATTTTAGAATCACTTTTTTAAACAGTTTATTCAGATCTCCTGTGCACTGGCCCTTTGTAGCAGCTTCTTTGGTCATTGTGAACTCTTCCCTCGGCAAGACCGGAATGCCAAGGGCCAGTCAGGTGTGGATCAGGTTACCACTGAACAGAGTTTCTTTTTAAATGCCTCAATTTACCCATGAGGTCCCCCCATCAGCTAAGCCCTCATTGTGTCCCAATCTATGGCAGCACACAGTAGTAGCTTGATAAACCGAGCACAAGGCGTGTTTTCACTGCCAGGCCCGAGCGACTTACAGTAGGCTGCTTTTGTTAACTGGAATCCATACACTTTGTCTATATGGTCACTGGTTAGATTTGCAGACTTTTTTCTGTCCTTATTGCTCCCTCTTACAGTAACACACAGAGTCAATAGCATGGATTTGGTGTTTAATTAGGCCTGTTAGCTCAGGGGTTCTGTTGACTGGTTAAACTAGCTTTTTAATTTACTAGCTGATTTTATAATTCGGAACACAAACACAAAAACCATATAGCCGTTTAACATAACAGGGCCCAGGACTCATAGATCTACCATGCTGGGGAGGCTCACATTCATGTTTTTTATTTTATTTTATTTTATTTTTTACAAAGAAAGAGTCAGTCCCAGGTATTTATATCTCTTACACCGATATTACAGACATTTGGAATTATATATATATAAAACTGTTTCCTTCCTAGTATACTAAATCATCATGAGCACAGCGATTCATGGGTGATAAAAAAAGATGGTTTCCTGTAACAGCTTATATAAATAAAGAATCAAGAATAAAAATAAGAAGAACAAAAGACAAAAGCCTACTTAATCATTAATCTCTGCCCAGCATTCACAGCAGTTACCTTTCACAGGACGGTGATCAAAAGACACAAATTGCATCTAATGGAACTACAATGCAGAGACACATGACTTTATTAAATCATTCTGTGTAGGTCTCTCTCTCTCTCTCTCTCTCTCTCTCTCTCTCT
>NC_060157.1:28322144-28402226 GCF_021292245.1 Micropterus dolomieu | reverse complement strand
TTTTTAAACAGTTTATTCAGATCTCCTGTGCACTGGCCCTTTGTAGCAGCTTCTTTGGTCATTGTGAACTCTTCCCTCGGCAAGACCGGAATGCCAAGCCCCAGTCAGGTGTGGATCAGGTTACCACTGAACAGAGTTTCTTTTTAAATGCCTCAATTTACCCATGAGGTCCCCCCATCAGCTAAGCCCTCATTGTGTCCCAATCTATGGCAGCACACAGTAGTAGCTTGATAAACCGAGCACAAGGCGTGTTTTCACTGCCAGGCCCGAGCGACTTACAGTAGGCTGCTTTTGTTAACTGGAATCCATACACTTTGTCTATATGGTCACTGGTTAGATTTGCAGACTTTTTTCTGTCCTTATTGCTCCCTCTTACAGTAACACACAGAGTCAATAGCATGGATTTGGTGTTTAATTAGGCCTGTTAGCTCAGGGGTTCTGTTGACTGGTTAAACTAGCTTTTTAATTTACTAGCTGATTTTATAATTCGGAACACAAACACAAAAACCATATAGCCGTTTAACATAACAGGGCCCAGGACTCATAGATCTACCATGCTGGGGAGGCTCACATTCATGTTTTTTATTTTATTTTATTTTATTTTTTACAAAGAAAGAGTCAGTCCCAGGTATTTATATCTCTTACACCGATATTACAGACATTTGGAATTATATATATATAAAACTGTTTCCTTCCTAGTATACTAAATCATCATGAGCACAGCGATTCATGGGTGATAAAAAAAGATGGTTTCCTGTAACAGCTTATATAAATAAAGAATCAAGAATAAAAATAAGAAGAACAAAAGACAAAAGCCTATTTAATCATTAATCTCTGCCCAGCATTCACAGCAGTTACCTTTCACAGGACGGTGATCAAAAGACACAAATTGCATCTAATGGAACTACAATGCAGAGACACATGACTTTATTAAATCATTCTGTGTAGGTCTCTCTCTCTCTCTCTCTCTCTCTCTCTCTCTCTCTCTCTCTCTCTATCTATATATATATATATAATTATTATTATTTTATATTTATTTATTTTTATTATGTGACAACTTAAAATGTATGCTATTACAAGCCCTTTAAAATATGGGTGCTTGCTCAAACATAACTAAGACCAGTTTATACTGCACACTGTATAGTGACAAACAACAGGTGGGCAGCCACCACAAGTACTATCTCCACGCACCTATATTCAGACTCATTTTGCTTAATGTGCACCAAAATAGAAGTAAAATTGCTGCCAAAAAATCTTCATAAAAGTAAAGATTTTTATTTATTTATTAATTAATTGGGGAATGCTGTGTTAATGTAACCAAAACTAAAAAAACAAAACTTACATAGTATTAGTGTTTTCAGTGTAAAAACAAAAAGAGAGAAAGTAGTCTGACCTTTGTGAGCATCAAATATGAATGATAAAGTCCAATTCTGAAATGTATGTCTTTATATAATATGCGATGAAAAAGTAAAACAAAATCCCAATCCATTTTATTCAGTAGTGTTACTGCTAACACAGGCCGATACAAATTGGACTGGATGGCTTATTTTGGCAATATGAATTATTATTATAAGTGATAAGTGATAAGGTGGAGCATTTATTGTTGCCAGGACAGGGTGGACCGTTTTTAACCCTTCCACTGTCTTGTCTATTACAAAAAACAGCACTACAAAAAGATATATTACAAAAAACACTAAAAAATGTTCTTTAATTTCCTAATTAGAAGATATAGGTTACTTTCCACAAATTATCTACCCCCAAAAAGTGCTCTCTCAACCCCCCTGGGTCTCATTTGATTCTCAGGTTATTGTTTACTTTGTGATGTACATGGTTTTACATTGCAGAACATTTGTCAGTAAAATATAATAAAATAACCACTTAAAACAACTCTACAGTACACTAACAGAAGGTAACTGTAATTCGTTACTCTGACGTCACACCCCTGAATCACATTCCTGACTGGCAGACAGCCTGTAGAGGATTCCTGCACCGGTCTGTGCATGCTTGGTGTAGTCAGACCAGATTCCTGCACTACTGCCAGCTGCGGATGAGCAGGCTACATTCACATATATCTGGGTTTGCCACTGGGGTGGAACAGAAGCATAGCTGAGGCTAAACGACTGTGACATACCCACAAATGTGCTGATGTACAGTAAACCTGAGAAACTGTGACACACAGTCATGTATGCAGAAGTCAGTCGTGAGAAGCATTGCCAAATCTAAGTTAGATTTTGTTCATCCCTCTGGGAAATTTTTTCCATTGCATTTACCCCATCCTAACTACTTATGAGCAGTGAGTAGCCATACTGCAGCACCTGGGACCAAATTCAGTTCTAAGATCAAGGAAAAAGGTAGGACTGGCACCACTGAAATCTGTGTCCTGTATTATATTTACAGGACATGTTGTGATCCCAGCACTCCAATCTCACACTTCTATGTAGTGCATTTAAACATGAAAAAACAGTGCTACCAAAATGTTAAATTGCTTCACTGCTTGAAAAATGGTCTCAATGTCAAGACACAGTGCACATATTAGAAATGTATGTTCACATTTTCTGTTCCAAAGAAAATAATGTATTTGATAATTGTGAGATACAGCAGGACAGATTATTATTAAATCAACTTCTTTAATCCTTTCTATGCAAAAGAGAAGGCCTACTCTCAAACCTGTGGCTCCTGAACAGTGTTCAACTCAAAAATAGTCTTATCCAGTCTATACACTAACCCTATTCTTAGAAAAGCTGGTCTGATGTTATTTTATGAGGGTGGCATATTTCAAGTGAAAATGAAAATGAAAATAAATAAGTAATCGATCAAGGTTTCCATGCAAAACCATTTGCTTTATTATTCTATTACATTGCATTCAGCTGTTTTCTGATGTTTCTGAAAGGCAGAATAATAGTAACTGTTACAATAGCTGTGCCAAAACTTTGTTGCAACATAGTCAGACGTTGCCAGCTTACTGTTTGAAGTGAAGTGTGAAGCAACATAAAGATGGCAGATAAAGAAAATGAGATGTAATGAACTTCCCACCCCATACACACCTGTGTGGAACTGGCAAGCCAGTGTAGAACAGATGGCATATATTAATTAGACAGGGCGGTTTTTACTTTGAGGCTGTTTAGACCTGGCATTAACGTGCATCTTGGGTGATCCGATCACAAGTGGACTTACCTCAGTACATCAGTTTAGTCACAGGAGTGGATTTTTACTCCTTCCCACTCCCACAAAAATACTCCTATCCCATCCAAGTCCCAAGACAGAGTCAAAAAAAAGTCTCGACTGAAAAGGGGAGAAAGCGTTTGCAGTTTGCAGTTTAGTTGATTTTATTTTATTCTATTTTATATATATTTTGTTTTTACTTTTAACGTGTATTTTAGTTTCATAAGTTTTTTCTTGCTTTTATCATATATTTGTTTTTATCTGTATTTTATTATTTTAGCATTTGATAAAGCATTTGATACTTTGAAACTGGTTCTTTGAAAAGTGCTCTATAAATAAAGTTTATTATTATTATTGTCTATGAAGACTCTCAGTCATCCAGGTCATAGTTATCCAACGAAGGTTAAAATCAAGGGCAACTGGACTTGGTTGAAGATACTGGAAGACGTTTCGTCCCTCATCCAAAGGACTTCTTCAGTTCTGATTGACTGGCAGGGAAACTCAGCTATTATTATTATTATTATTATTATTATTATAGTAAAATTGACTCCCATCCCACATGAATCCCACAGAGTGATCGGATCTCCCTTTAGCGCTCTACATGCAAACAAACCTGTAAATCAATTCCATTTGCAAAGACCTGAATGTGATATTTCACACCACAAATGAGTCAAGCATTAGGTTGGAGAAACGATGAACGCCACCGGAGTGTTTCTAGGGGCCAGGTCTCACTGATTACTGTACAAAAACACAACTTTATAACTTCATTCACTGATTTTGGTGAAAGTGGTCATATTTTATGACAAAAATGTTTTTCTAGTTTTCCCTCTGATGTCCTCCAGCTGCTCTGCCTCAACATTTGGTGATTTGCAAAGTTTCCTGATTGACACATAACTTTACTTGTTGCTTAAAGGGGCTGTGTTTAGGTTTTCACTGAAATTACTTGATAAATAAATTTTCACTGCCTTATTGTCAGTGGGCTCAAACCTCACTTAGAAATGAAGCACACGCCTGTTTTCTCTGTTGCATGCATCAGCCACTATTCTGCTTTTAATGTGAGGACACCGAGATGGGTGCAACTCTGTGCTTGCTCCCGAGGCTCTCACAGACTACAGACTGCAACAACACCGCAGCTAATGACATGCAGTCCACTAACACCATAAAACAGCAACTGTTGCCCATTGCTCCCAGTCCAGGTAGAGTCTGCATGTTTTAATGGGACTGCTAGCTGCATGGCTAACTGAGTTGAACAACTACAGTAACTGTATAGTGTACCAAAGTCCTTATAGGCAAGTCTTGCCACTTGGCAGCCATCTTGGTAATGTCTCCGGGCAGCTATTTTGGACTAACAAGACCAGGCTCCTATCTGAATGAATAGGGAGAGAGCCAGAACTGCACTTTCATTGGTCACCGGGACATAAAAACTACATGAATAGAATCAGCAGTAAAATCTACTGCGACATCCACTCTAGCTGTCTTCTCAGACGTGCCAGGAACATCAAAGGAGACTCTTCACACCCAGCTCACCATCTGTTTTGCAAACTTCCTTCTGGCAGGCTCAAGGTCATCAGAACAAGGAGAAACCGCCTGAAGAACAGCTTTTTCCCAAGAGCTGTGGATATGCTGCTGCAATCTTGAATGTTGTTCAGGTAATGCCAAACTGTGCTTAACACACACTGAATGCACTTTATCCAATTGCTGGACCAGTTAGGTCTTAATGCTAACATTGCTGTTGCTTTTTTTTTTTAAATGTATGTTCTATTGCTTCATTTTATTATTTTATACAATCCTTTTATGGAATATTTATTTATATATCTGCTAAGTTCAATGGTTTGTTCTAAAATGCCTTTCGTTGTATTTTAAGTGCAATGACAATAAAGTCTCTATCTATCTATCTTCAGTCTATCTATCTATCTATCTCGATCTATCTATCTATCTATCTATCTAAGAAAAATTGCTGAAAAAGTTTGACTACTTTGCCCCAAAATAAGGTTTAAAAAGCATTTTTCCCAACTATGCATGCGTCACAACTACCACAACTACCACAACTGCAGTCAAAGTAAAACAGACCCTTATGACGGTGGAACCACACGATTGGCTGAAATATTTTTCCCGCTTTGGCTGTTAAAAGCAGAAGATTGACTTTCTAGAGGGAGGGGCACCAACTTTGGCGTTACGGGCTTTCCCCATTTTATTGTGGATGTGATTGAGTGGCGTGTCTCCTCCATAGAACATCACTGTGCACAGTATACTGAGCTACAGTTAGCAGTGCATCTAGAATTTACTTTAGCAACAAGTATGTTGTAAGTTACTAAATCAAAGAGAGCTAAGGCATCAAGGATATCAGACAGCGTGTTTCGTCTGTAGTCCATCCAAGAGAATCCATTTTGCCTGTTGTTGTTGTTGTTGTTGTGGCTTCATCGTGTTTGTCTTGTTCTTCCACTTTAATATGACACAGTTGGTGCGTGAATAAGTACGTACTTTAACTCACGCAGAGGAAATCAGTTGAGTGGGAGGTCCTTTAATGTGGACCAGGACACAAATTTGCGTGCACACTGCGAAAAGAATGAGGCCATATTTGGCCCATGTGGTCTAAATGATCGGATTTGAATGCATCCTCAGTGCGCCTTAGGGGTATTCACGCCTTACTTAGATCACCCAAAACGCATGTTTATGCCAGGTGTAAACAGTGCCTTTTTAGGCCCCATCCACACTACTGCGTTTTCAAATTTTGCTACGTTTGCACCTCCCGTCCAGACTAAAACGGAGAAGTTTGGAAACGCTGGCAACCCCGTTTTGCGATTGGTTTACAGTAATGTCACATTGGACAGACCACCAAAACAGCAAAATAACGTGTCTTTACAACAGAAAAAGTGACAAATTACCTGGAGATTCAGTATATGTCAGGGTCCACCTGAATGAAGGCAGAAACTCATCAACCTATATTTCTTTAATTCTTTCTACATAACGAAGCAGATCAGTTATCTGCAATGACATTTCAAATGTTTGCCTGACTGACCAGCTGAGCTCCTAATGGCTAAAAAGCATTATGGTTTTCATATTTTATGCTTTTAAGTGGGCCAAGACCTGTGAATCTGCATTTGCCGCCAGTCAAATTGGAGGGGCTGCTTTCACCCAAAAAGGGACGGGAGCATGAGGCAGGGACAAAGTACACGGATGTGCTGCTCTCATCCGAGCCGCAACCGCAACGACTTTCCATTGGAAGCAGGAGTCTAACTTGCGCCGCCTGTCAGCAAGAAAAGTAACAACAGCAACTGTTTAGAGAGGAAAGTAAAGTAATATTTATGCTACCTGCAGTCAATACTAGACATACTAGGTGAGTTTGTTTGTGAATTATGCTGTAGTTCCATAAGGTGTAGCGTTAACACATCTAAAAGAAATATCCATGGTAAAAGGCTGGATGCTAAGTTAGCTAAGTCTTAGCAGCTTGTTGCATTTCCTCAGTGGTAACTTGGGCTATGGCTTGGATATGTGGTTTAATTGTGACAACATGCTATAACATATACATTTATATTTAATAATATTTCCCAATTAGTTTTTTGTTTTGTTTTGCATCAGCAAAACCACAACCACTTGATCAGACTTGTCTAGTCAAATGTAATTTTGCAGTTTGGCAAACGTGGTGTGTTAGCTTTATGTCACGTGTTAGATATGAATACTGGCAGGTGGAGATTTTGAAGCTTAACTAATGTTCACAAACAAACCAGGGAAGAGTTGAGGAATTAGCACATTAGTATGCTCTCATATGCTCCTCCTCATTCTGAACAGGTCGTTCTGCAGAGATGGCTGCCATTTCTTCATAACTGATGGTAAATATCCATAGCTGTATGGACTCACTCTTTTTATTGATAGTAATTTGAAGAGCTGAAAATACGATTCTAGTTTTATCACAATTATGATATGTTAAGATATATCTTTATTTATTTTTAAATTGGGGAACACTGATATAATACTGTTGCTTATGTCCGATTAACTGAGGTCTGAATATTCTGCCCAATAAGCGGTGGCCCAGAACACCTCCAGTAGTTTGAATACTAGTTGTGTCAGTGCTTTTCTATGTTAATGGGCTTTACCTGACTGATGTCTGAAGTACTGACCGACGAAGGGGCCCCAGTACTCATTGCGTCAAGCATTTCCTCTTTAGTTGGTATTTTAAGGCTTTGTAAACCTGGAGCACCTTCCTCCACCAACTCTCCCGATTCTGTCATGTTCTTGCCAAAATTATGTTATGTTATCTGTGAGTCATCGGTGATTAATTTTCCACTTCAGAATCAAGTGGTATTCCTCCTGTGTCTCGTCATAGCTCTAGAGGGTGTGACCAACATACAGTACTAAATGACGTTAATCCAGGAGGCACCATGCATATTCACTGCATTAAGGGTGACCACACAGACTCAGCCGGGTGGGACTGAGGCAGCATTTCTCCACCATCCATCACCTTATGATGATGATGTAAAATACCAAAGCTACATCGAGAACATGAAGTCTTTTAATAGCCATATCAGTAATTTTTACATCATGTATATCTCATGAATCTCATCTTTTCCCAATGTTAAGCTTCCTGGTAAAAAATTTGTGATGACTGATCAATAGCAATAGGGTTAGAGTGGATCTGAAAATGTCATGTAAACTAAATAATGTCATGTAATGTAAACCATACCCTCAACAGCACTCAGATTTTCTGTGGAGCTGGTTATTTGAGGACAAAAATTGGCACAGGGCTTGTACAAAATTCCCATGTTAATATCAGTCTTGGTGAAATTTAATGTTTTTGTCACCAGTGGGAATGAGTGAATACAGACCCTGGGAACAAAATGAGACCCCCCGACTTCAACAGCCCCCTCTGCTTTATCAGTGTAATTCTGTAAGGAGATCATGAATAGCAAGAGAGAGAGAGACCCTATTGAGACGAGCCATTCTTTACATCGTAACTTAACTCCATACCTTCCCCTATAACACCTTGACAAGGAGAATCCCTCCAAATGATGGGTTGTGGAGGGACACCATTGCTGCAGGCTGCATCCCTGTAATTGCTGAGCACTTCCTCGTACAGGAGGCAGTTGAGATGACATGGGAATGGGCGCGTCTCCAAAGACACACGCACTTTATGGTGTCACTGCCCCGAGACAGACAGGCACGCACACACACACTTCTCCTATAATGATATATTTTAATTTTAATATAACTGAATACATATTTTGTTTCTCTGATGAAACACATTACCCTGTTTGTGAAAACCTTTACATATTTTTACCACTATTTTATGTTTATGGTTTGTTTGGGGTAAATAGTAGAAGAACTGGGTTGTTAGCATAAGCAGTGGTAGCGCCCATGAATGAACAGACAATGAGAAGAGCACCACCTGCAGAACCTTAAACTTAATTTATATAAAAAAAAGAAAATGAAAGGAAAATTAAGGACAGTTCAAATGTGTCACACTTTGGTTCGATTGACAGATGGGGATCAATTCAAAATAGGAAAGTTATTAATTAACATTTGAATCATGAAATGTGTAATACAAAAAAGGGAACATACAGATAGCCACACAAAATACACAAGCATATATATATTCTCATATATATACACACACACACATGCACAAAGGCTCTTGGCAGATGGTGAACCATGAGGTTGACAGGGCTGTAAAACAAGCCCGTTCTCTTTGTCCACCTACGCAGCACTTTGCACAGTGTGTCTATCAGATGGCGGCTCTTTATCAAGGTGTGGCTGACACTGGCTCCACACAAAGCTCTGTTAAACAGGAATATAGTAGGCCTGCTTCTAATAACTGGGGTGCTGTGGCTGAGCTCACATCACTGTCTTGTTCTTATCGCTGCCATTTTGTCATTCATTTCATCAGACACATAAATTTTACATTTACAGCCATGTGTGTAAATGACTGAACTGAACTGAAGACTGCCTGGTGACTATTGCTTCCTTCTTGTAAATTTAGTCATGCGTTAAAACACATAGATGATGCTGGTGTTTGTGTTTCTTTGATATGAGCCATGGAGGAAAAGTTGACATTGTTGTTTATTGGGATTGTTAAATACAAACCAGAGCGTTTAGACCAAAGCACCTTGTTTAACATGACAGGAATTTGGTAACCTCAGGTTACAGCAGGTTAGAGACTTTTAGTTATGGGAGAGAAGCAAGAACTTCTGTGGTCTTCATGTAAGTTAAAAAAACAAATACATTTTTTTTTGTGTGTAAATTTTTTATTCTGCTCAACCAAGAAGGTTGGTCAGCTGTCAGCATCAGTCTCTTCTTATACACACAAACCCTTGCATTTAACAGTGTAGCATATACACCCTTGCATTTTTGGAGGCTGTTCCCCATTTCATTAGTGACTCAGTTCAGTTCTTGTCTGGCATAACAATATCGAGTTTGACTGACTTGCTATAAATATGTTCTAAATACTCTGCAAAAAATACACTCTGCTAGTTGTGAACTACATTGGTGTTAGGTGTATGTGTCATTTCTGGTTAGCTTACTGTATGTGTAATGATATGGTTGCATGGATGCTGGATCTAATAGGCATCCACCCCTGTCAATTATCAGACTGTTGGGAGGAAGAGAGGAGATTATGCATAATTACCAACTGTGGCTGGGCCTGGGTGTTTCCTCACAGAGACAAAAAAGTGATAAATGGATTTGCAAGCAGACAAATGCTATGTTGCTCAACTGCATACCTGCACTGTAAAAAATTATCTAGGTGGTTCAACTTACAACCTTAAGTTCAATTGCTGCCTTAAAAATGTGAGTAAACTCAACTTTAACAAAAGCTTTTTTTCTTCTCATGATGTTACGTTATACAATTTGTTTAATTAATGATCATTTATTGAACTATGAACCTGTAAGTTAAAACAACTATCTATATTACATTGTCCATTCAAGGAAACTTGCTTTCTCTTGTCAAACAAACATAATTCTACAAGTTTAACCCACTTAACCAAATTAATACTACTTTCCATTTCAAGTTAAGGGATTTAAATTTCAAATTTGTTTCAGCTTACATCTATAAAGGGCCTTGAAGACAGACCACGACAATGCTGTTATTTTCAATGACTTGCGACGGGGCAGGGCAGTTGTTGGTGTCCCAAGAACACCACTATCTCTATCTGTATCTGATAAACAAATAAAATTTTCTGTATCTGTACTCAGAATGGGCGGGGCTTAATCTATAAATGGGCTGGATTAACTGGAAGTTATTTAAGCCTGAAATTTGAAATCAGAACTTGCTATATTTATTTAGTTATATTTATTAGAAAACTATTTACAGAACAGCCTCAGGATTAAGATTCAGAGCAATGTTTTTGATTACAATAGTAATAGATTTTTAAAAAAAAGGTTCCTATATTTATAGTTTATAACAAAACAGATACTGACTTAGTTTACTCTGATGATGATAAAAAGTATCTGTACTGAATACTCGTTTCAACCGAGTCCTCACTAAACCCTAATAATTAGTTAGATTGTGTATATGTTTTTCTCGAACTCAAAAGATGCAGCACCTTGGCAATTTTTTCTCTCTTGCTCCAATCCTCACACTCTTGCCTTTATTTTCATCTGATAACTTACATACCTAAATTCAATCAACATGACAAAATTGTCAAATAGTCAACACAACGATTAATGCAAGTTTAACTTTCTAAAACTCGTACAATTGAGTTCAAAATCCAAGACTTGTCAGAGTCATTTGAGTTAAAAAGAAGAAGTAAGTTGACATAACTAAATGGGTCTATGATTTTTTTCTCTGTGCCTCTTGGCACTAGACAATAATTATTGATGATGTCTGAAAAATAATGAATCAGATGGATTAATTAAAATAAATTGTAATCAGTTCAAGTAAAATAATGTCAGGATGCTTTAGATTTAATCAAGTGCCCAAGTAATTTTACAGCTCAAGTTATTTTGAATCTAAAAGTTTTTAAAGTGGAATTAATTTTGATGTTTTGCACTAATTATTAATTATTTTATCCCCTATTGCATTTTTTTTTTTACCAAATCTAAAACTTACAGAATATACAGAACTAAAGAACTTTTCCAGTTTACGTATATAAATAACCATTCAGGATTTTTATTGTTTAAAATGTAGCAGCATCAGAAACAGTCAACCAGTATACATTTTAAGGTGGATACCATTATATTTACATTAAAACATTATGACTCTTTGCAAAATAAATGTTACCTGTAGAAAATAATATTTTACCTTATGGTATAATGGTATAATAACCCGGAAAACTGCCAATCCATTTTGATTGACACTCTGCTCTTATGTTACCATAGGGTTCGCACAACAGAGGCTTACAGGCAATTAATATTGAATGAGGCTAAACCTAGAAGTGGGTTGGGTGTGGGATACATAATCTTGAGTAGTTAGTTTGTCTTGAGCTGCTGTTGTTGTAAGATTCAATCTACAAGTGACAACTGTTGCTAAGGGTCCCATTACCCAAGTAACCAGTGATTGTTTACATTGGTCAATGCACTCAGTTTGCTTACATGCAGTGTGACAGACTATGGCTGATTTCAGTGGGATAATCTGCTGACAGACCATGTGATTTTGTCTCTGTCAAGTCAGTCCTTCAGCCTATGGGTTTGCAGTTGGACTACAAGGTTGAGCGCACATGCCAGAAGACGAAAAAGCTTGGTAGGTTTCCATGGAGTCTGGCTGTCCGTGTGTGTGACGGAGGAGTTGCAGGTAAACCGCTTTGTCTCTGAATGTAGCTACAATAAGGTCATAGTTCTGCTTCTGTCTTCTAATACAAATGGCACATTTACTTCAAGATGGCATAATTTCTTCACATAACGTGTCTTTCAATTTTCTCAGGTTTGCCAAATGCTATAGGTGTGTCTCCTATAACATTTGAACTATACAGACAAAAACAAGGTTTAAAGTCTAAAGCTGCTAGCAAGTGCTAGCAAAGCCAAGAGGCTGAAATGTTCATTACACCAAACAAAACTAGTATAAGCAACATGTCTAGCTATATCTAAACGAAGAGTTTTATCAGTAGTGAGCCTTAACATGTAAGATTTGTTTTGGACAGGTAATGGGGTCATTCAATGACAATTGGACTGTGAAGGTGCACATTTCAGTGTGATGGTGTTGCCAGAGGAAAGGGACCACCACATTGGGAAATACAGATGTCCATGAGCCAAACATAGTTGTTCATGTGACAAAGTTTCAGAGGATCACCAAGATCATGAGGAATCATCCTCTGAATACCATGCTGACATGCTCACAATGACAATATTAAAATGCTGGTATTTAGCATGTACTTTTAATGTGTTAGCTCACTAACCTTTGCTAATTAGCTCAAAGATTATCCCACATGTGTTTTGGGAGTACAGGTGAGGATGGTGGTAATGTAATTAATAAAAAATAATACATTTTACCTGATGATTACAATTTATCCTGAGGGGGACATGAATGTCTGTACCAAAGCTATGGAGACATTTTTTGTGTGAGATATTATACTGGATTAGTGAAAACTATGGAATATGATGGTACCAGACGAAAGTCAGGGGATCAACAAAGTCAATATGATCCATCCTGCAGGGACTGTGGATGTCTGTAAAACAACCCATCCAGTGGTTGTTGAAATATTTCAGTCTGAACCAAAGTGATGGACCAACCTACCAGCAGACTGACATAGCCATGCTATGCCAGCCAAAATGTTAGCATGGTTAATGAAAAAAATCTTGTGTGACCGTACCAAACATGTAAAGACGTACGTGAAGGGTAAAGTGGTTCTCTCCTTCTTCTCCTCTCATATTTCACCAAATCTTCAGTGTACTCTGACTCACAATACAAAACGTTTCATTCCTGTCCTGGCTTATTTTTGAATACAGTGTCCCTGCGCACCAAAAAAAAGGTCTATTGGAAAATTTCTAGCCATCACCAACAATCTACAAGTGCATAAGGTCATGTCATCTGAGTGCTGGGTGGAGCCCTGCAGTGAGGGCCAGGCACAGGGGACCGGACTGGAGAAGCAACAAGGGGAAGAAGTGAAGAAAGAGGAAGTGGAGGTTCCCTGCGGGGACAACCAGCCGGTAGGAAGCCTGAGGCAGGAGGAGCCAGGAAGAGAACGGCCTTCATCACCTGACCTGGAGCAGGTCCAGAGGGTGGAGACGCAGACTCAGGAAAAAAGAGAGAGGTTTTCCCATGAAAGCCGGGATAGAGGGTCAGGTTTGTGGAGGTTAAAATGGGACATCAAATGTGATGTCTTTTGTTGTCTTTGTTGTCTTTATTGTAGCATAACAAAATACAATACATCACATTACAACGCTGTAAAAAAAAAAAAGGCAATTCACTTCCATTCACTTATAGTCTTTGGGGCTGATGGGATTACTTCCCAGAGTTGTTGTAATCCACTGATATTTTTAGCTGTGCATCCATATAAATTCATCAACACAATTGAATGTACACATGATAGAACTTAGGTTTATGTGAATGTATGAGAGACTTTGTGCCTGCATGATTTCTGTGTGTTTGCATCTGTAAAAGTATCAGGGGTGTGCCTGGGGGAGCGGTACCTCCGGAGGTCCCTCCCCAGGGGCTTATCATCCTGCTCCTACCTGGACAGGGAGCGGCAGGTAGAGGAGCCCCGGGGGCCTGGGCCTTTCTACTTCTTCGGAGGAGCCAATGGGGCTGAAATGTAAGTAGAGATATAAGAAATTACGAATATGAAGGGTAATAAGGTGTTGCATTTTAGGTATTTCACAAATGTGATCACATCTGAAGTGAATGTCCAATCCAGTTTCAAAATATAAAGCTTTAGAAAGGTGACGACTTCTAAGGAGAGATTTGCTTTCCTGTGAGCAGAAAACATCATTGATCTCCTGTATATTTTCAGTCAAACCCTAGTTTTTACATGTGACCCCGTGCTTCTGGATTTTTGTGTGATTGATTTGATCGGGGTTCTTTTCCTTTAGAGTGAGCAGTTACTGTGAAAGCAGGGGCTGGAAGAGGATTTACAACAAGCGCAGGGAGGATTTCAAACTCAAGTGGTGTGAGACTAAATCACCTGCCAGCTACTGTAACTTCAGAGAAGGTTTAGTAATTACTATATTAATCACAGGACATAATGTGAATGCTGTCTTTTACAATACATTTTTAAAATGTACCACAGTGTTACCTACCTTCCTCAGGAAATGCCAAAGAAAATGATAAAAGGACATCTATATCTCAAATATAACCGATGTTTCGTTACTTGTTTCATGTCTGATTTCATTTTGCTTTTAGTAGGAAACAGGTTTATTGCCTTCCATTGACAGAAAGAAAACTTAAGATCCTCATGTATTTTTCTCAGGTGAACAGTTAGTTTACCAGATTCCCAACAACAAGGTGCTCACCACTAAGATCGGCCTCCTCAGCAGTCTACGTGAATATGAGCGGGTCAGCAGCAAAGTCAACCATGGTCGTGGACTGAGGTGAAGCGGACAGCTGTATTCCTGCTGTCTTTGTCTGCTATTCGTTTTTGCTATTCAGACAGGTTGTGTGTATTAAAATCAGACAGATATATCAGTCTATTTCCTTCACAGAATTTCAAGCTGTGTGAAAAATCTCCTAGCAACCATCTGGTACCATCATGGATAGACAATTTAATAAACACAGTCACATTGCATCATCAGAAATCAGGCCTCCGTTTTCAGTCACACAAGCTTGTGTGACATTGAGCATGTGTGTGTCAATTATATAAACTATTTCAGTGGTTAATTATTAATTGTAAATTAATACATTAATACGCTGGACCATACAGGGACAGTAGTAATACTGTGTTAGCTCATTTACAACAATTCCGACATACTTTATATCCTTCTGGGAATTTCCCAAATCATACTGTAGTGTTTTCAGTTTCTGAATGTCTGTGGCCTACATTACAGGCCTTGGAAAATTAATTTTCAGATATGTCAAACTCACTTGAGTCAATCCGTCACAGTAAACACATTGGGATTTAAAATCAATCTGCACTAAATGACAACATAACTAAACATAATTATCACTGTAATGGATTATCAAAAGTTATCATACTGTTGAATGCATTAATAAGAAAACATGACTGTATGAAAGGTACACAATTAAACATGTACAACACTTTTTTGGTTTTAACATTTATATCTAAAATAACTTTCTCAGCCAGTGTTGATTTTCAATATATGACACTAATCTTGCCCAAAAGGCAGTTTCAAACACATGAGGACACGCAAGCATTTATTTGTTGTGTTGTACTCCACAGGAGCCTGAAAATGGAAGAGTTCATTCCCACTACCTTCCGTATGGATGTGAGGGAAGAGAGAGAGGCTTTCTTTGCCCAGCAGGAGGGTAAAATGCCCAAACATCTTATCTACATTAACCTCTAACAAATTAATATCCGGATGAAGCAACAATACAACACAGGTTCAACTGGATTAGTGTTTAGTTAGCGTGCTTCAGAACAGAATAATTTGTGCTTGGCAGTGTTAAGACAACAGTTGCCGTGGTGATTGTTTAATCAAGAGGCTGAGGATGTTGGAAAATAATGCACTTCACCTCCCATAAGCCCTGATAAAATCACCAGGGGAACATACTGTTGCCATAGAGATGAGTCAGCAGAGGGCAGGTCTGAGACACGAACAGAAGGAGAAACGCTCAACAGAATCGCGATGTAGAGCTGCTGCAGCACTGGACAGGACTAAGACAAATAAAATACATTTAATATTAAACCTGATATGTTTTTCCTCTTAATTTTGAGGACTGGATATATGAAATGATCCACTGGTTTCTGTGTTGTTTAAAGACACAGCATTATGATAAGTGGTGTGCACAGGTTATGACAAACATGGTTATCACTAAGTAAACAGGAGAAAGACAGACAGCTGGGAAAGATCTCTCGGTGACGGATGAATCTGGAAAAGAAGACATCAAAAGAACTGTACGGATCAGACCACAGTAATAGAGAATAAAATAAAAACTGACAACGTGTGTCTGAAATCCCCAACCATTCAGTCATTCACTGAAGTAAACACTGAATATTTTATTCTGGAGTGAGTTGTAAATTGAGATTTTGGGCATCTGCAACTTGCACCATCAATGAGAGTTGTGTTGTCACACACACATACATATAATATATATAATATTTAAATATGTATGTATAGAGTAGTATGAGTTGCAACACCTCAAAGTGAGATTACTTCCATTACAAGTAAAGGTCTTACAGGTAAGAGTTACACATGTTTTACATGTAAAAGTACTTATAGCCCCCAACATAGTGTTTAATTTTGGATTATTACTGATTTATCAACGTGTAAGGAGCATTTTTATTTTTAAGGCTGGTTTAGGTTGTTAAGTTGCTAACAAAGCATCATATTTTATAAGTTTTGAATGTTCATATTCAAATATAAAAAAGTGCAGTGTTTCTCTCCAACATGTGGTGGAGAGAACAGAAAAACATAGAACAGTATAAACCTGAGAAGTCTCATTCACAGAATCTCTGAACACAGTAGGACCTGGATATGTCATGAGTTGATTTACCTGATGTGTATATGTCATGAGTTTGTTGATTTATCTGTTGTAACTTTATGACTGTTGCCAGGTGTGAGCAACAATGATGTGTGGATCTGTAAGCCCACCGGTCTGAACCAGGGCAGAGGGATCTTTCTGCTGAAGAGCCAGGAGGACGTAGCCGCCTTAAGACTTAAGCTGCAGCACATTGAGGACAGCAAGGCCAGCAGGAACCTGCGCCACCATCAGCCTCAGGCCCGCATTGTCCAGTAGTGGGTGAACATATGTAACTATTAGGTGACACATTTTACATCTCCAAAAAGGCAACTGTCATGACTGTTTGCAGAGGTTTTTACAGATAAAGCCATTTAATCCTTAAGTTCTTAAATATATTTAAATCTCCAAAACTGCAGTTATGATGTTTTTACCTAAACTTTGAATAAAAAAAGAATTAATGATTAGGTGCTTTAAAAACAACATTGTCATACTAAACGTTGGTAAACTCCAGTAAATGGGTATACCACTTATTGAGAATATTATTTCTTACACTGCTTTCAGTAAGTCTGTGTATACAAATGCTCACAGACTATTTAGGAAAATCTAACTTGGCAATTGTCAGTTATATTCCTCAACATCTCCTTGTTGACAAACGACAAATGACACTTTCCATAGAAACAATGTAGCTGTTGAAATTTTCTTGAAAGTAAAGTGACATTTTGCCCTCAGTTACATCCAGAGGCCACTGCTCCTGAAGGGGAAAAAGTTTGATGTGCGCTCTTACCTTCTGATTGCCTGCACTGCACCTTACATGGTCTTCTTTCGCCATGGATATGTGCGACTGACCTGCGACCTCTACGACCCCAGCTCCAGCAACCTCTCTGCCCACCTGACCAATCAGGTACACCTTAATACTGTACAGAATCTGCCAAAACATCCATGTTGAACTGCCAAGTCACAGTTTAAAGGATAGGTTCACAATGTTT
This sequence comes from Micropterus dolomieu, assembly GCF_021292245.1. Classification (NCBI taxonomy): domain Eukaryota; kingdom Metazoa; phylum Chordata; class Actinopteri; order Centrarchiformes; family Centrarchidae; genus Micropterus; species Micropterus dolomieu. Next base: position 28,384,577 of record NC_060157.1, on the reverse strand, counting down.
CAAGTCTGTAGTTAGGTGCCCATATCAAAGTTGAATCAGGTGGTACAGTAATCATTCATTCTGTTACTTCTGGCCTTTAAAGATCAATTTCATATATGCTTTAAATGCATCATCCATTATAATAATGGATAGATATTACATCCCATCCTTCTTGGATTACTTGACAGAGAGGTTGAATTGCTCAAGCATAAGCTGTGTCAATATCTGTCTATCTGCTTCAGCTGACTGCTTCATGTGTTTCTTGTCCCCCTGCTGTCCTTCTCCAGTACATGCAGAAGAAGAACCCCCTGTACAGCCAGCTAAAGGAAGACACTGTGTGGTCCATGGAGAGCTTCAACACCTACGTCAATGACAGGTTTTGGGTTGCCAAGGGTCTGCCCAGGGACTGGGTGCTGGGGGCCTTTGCAGTGAGTGCTGCTGTGTCTTGTAGCTCTTTGGGACCAATTACCATTATAATGATGGTTGTTGGCGCATGCAGCTAATTGAGATTGTGGTTAGCCCTGTATGATCTCATTCCTGTCCGAGGGTACATCATGATTTCTAAAATCAAATATCACTTGTGCTGTTTGAAGGTTGTTTTTCTGCATAGTGCCTTACAGTAAAACAAACTGTTCAATGCACACTTCTTCTTTTTGTTTTATATAATGGTTTAAATAATAAATGGTGAACCTCAAACCACAAACCCTGACAGTGACACGTATTAAAATATATACAACAAACTGCAGTGCGGCTGTTTGGTTGAACAGAAACCTGCTAACATAAACAAACATAAATCTATCACATAACAATTCTATGCATCATGGCTTAATCTATTATTAATGAGTGGCACTCCACCAATTGTAAATGTCAAAGTCAAGTATAATGTATACATGTGTGCCTGTATTACAAGACGCTATCAAGTTCCATTATGGGAAGTGTGAGACTGAGTGTTTTTGGATCTTAGATCATATTATATACACGGTGACATACTGGTACTGTGATAAAACTTAAAGTTGCACTGATCAATATTTTTAAATACTCTACTAAGAGCTTCTTATAGCTTGTTGTTTTGGTTGTCAACAGACAGACAGTGAGCTATATTCACTAAGTGGCCATACACCTCCATGTGAGTGATAACATTGCAGCTGAATGTGGAACTAGCCAGTTGTTTTTTTTTTTAACACATTTGCTGTAACAACTTTATATGGCGATAAAACTTCAATGTTGTGTTTGCACCTTGTTCTTCTGCCCCCAAGTGGAAAAATGTATAAATGCAGCTAAGTTGTTTAAACACAAAGCCAGTCAGGAGGAAGGACATTATCAACTCATTTAAAAAGAACAGACAAAGAAATCATCGTTCTATCCAACTACACATCCCCAGACATTATTATGAAGAGCTCCACAATGATAAAATGACTGACTGATTGTTTCCTTTGTTTCCTTTCCATACATCAGAAGCGCATGCAGCAGATCATGACACAGTGTTTCTTGGCAGTCAAATCCAAGTTAGACTGCCGGCTGGGCTTCTTTGACTTGATTGGCTGTGACTTCATGGTTGATGAGGACTTCAAGGTGGGTGAGATGTTGCTGAATATAGTGGTCAGTGTTCAACATTAATTAATGCATTAATGTGCATGTTCTTATTGTCTCTTCATGTGTTCCTAACAGGTGTGGCTGCTGGAGATGAACTGTAATCCAGCTCTCCATACGAACTGTGAGGTGCTGAAAGAGGTGATACCCAGCACAGTTATGGAGACACTGGGTGAGCTCACATTATTACCAGCTGATCACATCTCTCTCTCTCTCTCTCTCTCTCTCTCTCTCTTTATCTCTCAATTCAGTTCAATTCAAATTAGCTTTATTGGCATGAATGTGTAACAACAATATTGCCATATATTTATATATATATATATGAAAACAAACCTTTAGGTTCAGTAGATGTTTATAAAGCTAAACAAAACCAAATGGTTCTTACCTCTTTTTGCTGTAGGGATGGTAAAGTAATTGTTCCCTTTATTAAATATTAACTATTTTTTTTGCTCAACAAGCTGATGTGTGATACCATCCAACATGTTGTTTTTATCTGCTGTCACTCCTTCATGCTCTTCTTTAGATTTAACTCTTGAGATCTTCAACAAGTGTCGTCTCAGGCAGAGGATTCTTCCTTTGGCCAGTCAGAGGGAGTTTGTGCTGCTGTACAATGGAGTTTTTCCTCCTGGTTCAGTGTTGACCCGCAGCAAGAGCAACTCAAACAGTGAATTAAACCCGAAAAGCACCAAAAAGACCCAAAAGACTGAACCGAGAAGATATAAGTCAGGGACAGTGGGTAGAATCATGCCCAAAGCATCCATTGATAATTCTGTGAATGTCTCAATGAGCAATGATGGAAGCAGTGGTTCAAAGTCTGACCATTGTTCCACCACCTCCACTACCCCCTCACCTCAAAGCTCTCCGTCAATGCATGGACCTTCACATTTACGCAGCAGCAGCATACAGAACCCCAGGCCTCGGGTCGAGCTCAAGCCAAGCAAATGCACTTTGCATCATCATTTTAAGGCTGCAGATGAAGTGAAGCACTCCAAGACTCAGCAGAAGACGAGGATCATTATGTCCCTGTCATCACCAGCACTGAGCGAAGGGATCTCCGTCTGTGGGTCTCCAGAGACAACGACACCATTCCTTTCTCACGCTGAACCTCCTTTGTGTGGGAACAAATGTGAAAGAGGAGAGGAACACGATGAAGAGGGGCTCGGAGCGGACGCACAGAGCTTAGTTTCTGAGACAAAAGAGAAACTGTGAGACATTATATTAACGTCGTCAAAAAAAAGAAGAAATCTGACATCTGGTGCTGTTTTGCTCAGAGAAATGCTGATAAATGCTTAATGTGACAATAAAGAATTGATCAGTTGAATAATGATAACTGGGTTCATTTTGCAGTTAGCTGTAAGGAATAGGCAACCTTTGACATTAGTTTAAAAACTGTTTATGCTTTCAATAGCACAAATCAACATCTGTGGCAAATGTCAAATGTATGCATTAGTCATCTTACATTGAGTGGCATCACTTCACAGAAAGAAGAGAACAGCAGAACAGCTCTGAAACACTCAGACATGATTGTGTACAAACCCTCCCACCATCGTAATGTAATTCTAACCAGGAAGCTCAACAGAAGGCGCCACTGTACAGTTGTTGTGGCTTGTTGTTTTGACTGCAGCCCTTCACCTCTGTGTTTCCCAACTCATAATTATCTCACTTGCCCATCCATATTCAGGCTCAGTGCATGTAAACACAAGCAGGCATGGTCCCATCTTTCCCAACAGGATGCTTGCTTCATCCACATGCTGCTTAACAAGGAGGCTGAGTGCATCAGAGAGCCTGACTTATCAATATAAAGAGGTGTAATATTTGTAGGAGGTGCGCTTTTCTACCTATAAAAGGTAAGCTTGTCTTTGAATGATATTATAAGCAGTTTGTATTTGTCATGCTGAGGCGTCAGTAGGTTTCCAGTCTGAGTTCAATGTGTAAAACCAAACAGAGGAAACGGCTCAGTTCTCTGCAGAAAGCCAACTGACAGGAAGGAAGGAACAACTACGCTGCAACTCGATAAAAACTTCTTGTCACTTTTATCTTCAATTCCTCTTCGGGAGCTTTAACACCTTTTGTTTTCTAGAGAAATATACACTACATAGCAAAAAGGGGGAACTAGAGATTACCAGCAGCCCCCCTCCTCTTCTCAGGCGCATAATATCCTCTTGTGGACCCAATCAGCCTCTGTTTTTATGTTATCTCTTTGGTTTTAGTGTGGCATACACACACACGCAGTGGGGATGATTGTCTGGGCAGATGGTGCTCAGTGTGTGGACTAGAAGCTGAGACCAGGCGGAGAGGGACAGACTCGTCGTCCATCATGGGATGCTGCAGTGTGACCCAGAGGCATACTGGAGTGGACGAGGTTGGCCCTGATGAGATAGAGCTCCTGGAACTCTCTGGAGACAATTTAGGGTAAGACACAAATACACATTCAGAGTTTAAAGCTAAGAGCCGTTCAAAAATAGAACAGTATTGGGGTGGGGAATTTACACAATTCTGACTTGGGACTGAAATAAGAGCTACAGGAATATCAGCATTACCTCATCTTAAAATGAAAAAAAAAAACAGATTCTTTAATGTGCTCCACCGCTTTAGAGAAAGAGTATGTTAAAGTCTTGTATAAATGTGGTTTTGTGTAGGCCTATTGTGAGTTCTGGAGGAAGAAGCGGTGACAGTGAAGTGAAAAGAGCACTTTAGCAGCTTCTCTTTTAACGTCTGTGGTTTTCTTTGGCATATCATGCATCATGTTTTGGAGCATATTCAATGATACCATTTCCAGTATGTACATACTGTATGTTTGTTTTCACGGAGTAACAGGATGTGCATTTACACAGACAACTTCCAGGTACTGTTAAGAAACAGTTCAGTTATAAACCCTCTAAAGTGATGATAACACCTGCAGAACAACATATTACATCAATATAATTTCCACCCATCAGACCAACAAGGCAGGAGAACTAATTGGCTCCTATTTACCAAACATGAATGTGGGAACTCAGTGATGCTGCACTGATGTGATTAGCAGATTACTATAAGACAATGGCTGTAGCATGGAGGGGGTTTAATACAGAGCCAGGGCGGGACAAGTCCCCGCTCTTTATAAAGCTGGGAGGATTACCACAGGCTAATCACAACACTAGCTGCCAGTCCTTATGTGTGACTGTTCAATGATTACTACTGGACGTCTGGTCACAGTCCACTCATCTTTGTAATATTTAACACAGACAAGGATGTGTTTTAAAAAGATGCACACTTGCATGTAGATCTACACTCAATCAGATGTGTGTTGTGTGTGCTGATACAAATGTACATACACAGCTTTTTCCAAATTCCATACATAGCAATCAGTTAAGTTATAAAGTAGGCCAAATATTTATTGTCGGAGTGTACTGATTTTGACTATGGTGATATACATGAAATGAATATCCTTGTGTTTACAATCCATGTAATTTACAGTGAATTTGAAGCGGGACTGCTAATGAAATGTATTTCCAAAGATTTAATGCTCCTTGAACCTTCCACACATGTTTTAATGTTTCATTATTCTTTTCAAATAACAAAAATGAATTTCAGTGATAAGCACCAGATCATCCATGACCACATCTACCTCTTTAAAAGTTGTTTCAGCTTGAGTTTAAATGATGATAATATTAAAATTAAACATGTTTGGTTTCTTAAGAATATGGCGGTGATGGAGTCTTATCTGCTTCCCATTCCAAATTTTTTTTAACATTATAGTTACAGATATATCATCTATTGTGAGAAGCTCATCTGTTTCCTTTGTGCATTGCCTTATAGGACAATAGTTTACATCCACATCATACTCAAAAATTAACCATTTCTATTTTTTTCTGTGCATATGTTTGTGTTTTGACATTACCTAATTTTGTGAACATTTTTATGTACACCGACTTCAGTACACCTAGTATTAGTATGTGGTACATACATAAGTATGAAATTGGGACACATATTATGTCTGTAATGGACAACAGTAACAAAATATGGTGGTAAAGGGTAAGCAGGTGGGTCTGTCTCTGCTCCGACTACTCTAATCTGATTATGTCTGACTGGTGCTGGGCTGCAGGGGGGTCAGACAAATTGTGACAAGTCTTATTGCTCGTTAATATCTATTCATTTTCTTTAAGGCTCTCCAGGGGTGTAGCCGGTCTAAGCATTCACTATTAGGGAACACAGGCAGTCTCTGGACTGCAAAACAGAACCAAGCAGAGTATGCACTTTAACATTCAGACTTAACGTGTGTTTATTCAGGGTGTGGAGTCTGGGAGAAACCAGGCTTCAACTTTCAGTAAGGACCAGCAGAGATGAGCAGCAGCAGCAGCAGCAGCAGCAGCAGCAACCGCCCCCGCGCTACCCTTCAATACGACGTCTGGAACAAGAGGTCACTATGTCTTTGTGGCTGTGTGTTGTGTAGGACAGTGGCAAAGACACAAGTGGAAACTATGTTATGCACTTTTCACATGAAGAACATAACGCGTAGTTCACTTTTAGCACACTTTAACGCTTTTTAGTGCTCAAGCAGAGTGTTGCAAGATGTGCCTCACATCAATATCAACAGTTTCCACTCAGTGCTGTTATTTGTGTTGAGTCCAGACACACCCTGTATACATACTGTGAATTTCCATGACAAAAGTGAGATTCTGCGTTCCCTGTTTGGTGTGATTCAAACTTTACAGGAAATAAAAGAGGGAGGAAACACTGCCGCACAAACCTGAGTTTTTCTACTTCTTTCCACTTGAGTGAGAAATTGTCTAAATATGAAGCATCCAAACCTCCACAGAATAACCCAGACAGTTCTCTTGCATTTCCTCGAAGAAGAGACACTGTTTTATTTTTAGAAATCAAAAATTATCTGGACTGTGCAACGTTTTGCTCAAATATCAATGACAAGAGGCTTGCAAACTATAATGCATAATAGAGTAATGACTCTAATGCATGACTCATCACTCTGTGAAACATGTGGCCACAAATAAATACTGATGGAGTGGAGTGACTGATGGGAGTGATTTGAGAAGGCACATGTGTAAAAAACTGTTAAAAATATACATAATGCAGGATCGATTACAGTGTAAATGTTTAAAACTGCAAGTTATAATCAATAGATATGGGCTGATACAGTTTTGTGTCTGTAGGTGATGCTGTGGGGCAGGAGCAAAGACGAGTTGCACCACAGGATTTACTCCCAGCAGCCAATAAGGGAGTGGGAGGGCCAACCAGCCCACATGTATGGAGAGATAATCCATTCCTCTCTGATGCCTCTCTACGACAGCTACACACAGGTAACATAGCACTGCAAACCGGAATCAGCTGGGAGTTATGAGGTGTGGCTCTGTCATCCTAAAGGGGCGAATGCTAAAACACAAACTTAACACAAGCACAAAGTTCTGTCTGTCAAGCAACAGCTTGTACTAATAAGTTGTCAGACAGGTCAGTTTTATTGTTGTGAACATAAAAACACAAACACAAATATGTTGGAGCCTCTGATATAACTATTTGAGAACTGAACACTATGAATTAAAAAGTCCTTTAAACAGGAGTCAGTGCTGCATTAAGTTAGCTTGTTTGGTGTTAAAAAATGTGTCATTTACTTTTTGTTTGTAGGAAACCAGTGAACACTTCCTGGTGTTGTTCTCTTCTCAACTGCTTATCCTCTCCCTGGACCACTCTCGACAAGACTTCATTTATGAGGTAGTCTTTGTGCATTATACTTTAGGAGGTATCGCAGGTTGTCCACTAATCATAAAGTTGGTGGTTTGATCCCCAGCTCCTCCAGTCTGCATGTCTAAGTGTCCTTGAGCAAGATATTGAACCCCAAATTGCTCCTAATGCCTGTTCCATCGAGTGTGCGTGAATGTATTAGTTTCTGTTTTTGATGAGCAGATGGCACCTTGCATGACAGCCTCTGCCATCAGTGCATGAGTGTGTGTGTGAATGGGTGAATGCTAACTGGGTAACTGCTAGAAAGGCGCTAAATAAGTGCAGTCAATTTACCATTTACAAGGTAACAGAAAAACCTATACTAGTACTCAGACAAGAAGTCCTGAACATGAACACAGGACACAAAAAAATTTAAATTAAAGCTACAGTTAATTAATTCTTGCGCAGCTGAGCGATTATTGGTAAGTTGCTGGCTAAGCTTCAACCACATATTAATGCTGCACTAATCAATATTTTATATTAATAGATCAAATGACTATGTGTAATGTGAAAGGTGTCATCACCTGTGTTGTTATCAACTTGTAAACAACAAGCTGCTGCTACTTACATTGATTGTGTGAAATTAGTAGAGTGTCTCTTTAATTTTCCTCCATAATCATCTCTTTGGAAGAACCTGAAGCACACTGACAGACATGATCTTTGTCTTCTCGTATCTCACAGGGCATCCTTCCCCTTTCTGGACTTTCTTTACGAGCCGTCTCCCTGGACCCTGACACGTCACATTCACCACACATGTTTGAAATCAGCAGTGAGTCAGTGGAATTTACCAAGACATGGCAACATAGTGTAAAGTACTGAGCATGATTGATGTTGTTCCTTCTTTCCTCCAGGTCCAATGGTGGACTCCAAGGTCTTCATATGTCCCAGTGCTGCAGAGTTACAGAAATGGATGCAGCTCATAGAAGACAGGAGATACCAGTCACTGACACAACCCATGACTCCCTCCCACGGCACTCTCTCCTATCTTGTAATGATGTGCTTTAATAATATTAATAAAGTGCTTTACATCCGGTTACAACTGTACATGAAAAAGCAGTCTGGCTAAGTTGTAATTAATAAATTGATCACATATATTATAGTATTTCTTCTCTAGCTACCCTGTGATGAGCTCTGGAAAAGAGAAGAACTGAAAAAATACTTACTACGAGCTCCGATATGGCAGTGGGAGGGCTCGCCGATACAGCACATGGGAGAGCCGGGATACATATCTATCGTCCATATCATCACACAGAGACAGGTAATAAATACTTTACTTTAGATTAGATTGTCTGTGGCCTGATAACTTTCACTGTTTATTTGCACTGCATTAGACTACATAGTGGTATATGTTCAGCTACTCCTTAACTAACCAAAAGTAACAATGTTTAGTAATTGGAACAGATTAAATCATTTGCAGGCAAGAATTACAGATTTCTCACATTCTTTCTAAACATAAGACATAACATTTCTGAATAAAATCAACATACTGTATGGCTCTGTGTGCTTTTCTCTTTTGTGCCTTTTTAAGCAAGTCAGGTTTCATATTAAATTTGACCTGCTGGCACACAGTGTGGCATGTGCTGTAGAGGCTGCCATTGCTCTCAGTGATGGTCTCTTTTATTTAAAGGTCTGTCCAGTCTTCCACTGCCCCCTACCCTTTCAAATAGCGCAGGACAGCTACATGGCTGACACAGCACAAAAGGTGTTGGCTTCTGAGACAGCAGAGAGTAGCCAGTCAAGAAATTAGGTTTATTTAGGTAGATATATTAAGAAATTATATTTACTTAATTATTCAGTAAAACCACGTGTGATTGTGACTTGGCCACTGACAGATAACATGGAACATGTAAGCTAAGAGTGTGAAACATTGTTACTGTTTCTGTACCACAGCATTAAACCACATATAAGATAAAGTTCATAGGAACATTGACAAGGGAAACACGTTAATTCTCTTATGTGATTATGGACCCTTGCCAAAACGGCCCACAATCAATAATATCTGGCCAGCAGCTTTGATTGCGTCAAAAAAAAAAAAAAAACCTTTGATAGGGGTACTGAAATAGATCTCAGTCATGACAGCAACAGTTACTCACATAATCACTTCCTCTTTATAGAAAAAAATAAAAGCACAAGAATGTTTTTTCTGCAATGCTTTCTTTCTTTTGCTCTTTTCTTTTGAAAAATGCTGAACGACATTAAAAGAGTCTGTAGCCTGCTTGACACACCTCTGAAAGAGTAGTCAGAAAACGTGATTCCCCTAAATGTCCTCTGCCTGGAGATAATGGGGAAATGAAAAGGCGTCAATTTGTCGAAGAGAGAAAAAAAAAAAGTCCCAACGTGGGATCAGAATCACAACCCACTCGCTGAGAGTCCTTTACAGACTGAGCTAACCAAACACTGTAACAATTATTTCAAATATTAAGTCTTATATTCTCATCCACCAATCTAAAATTGCTCCGATGCAAAACTTATTTGCAGACCCCTGCAGTATATTATTACTACTTCTTCTTCTTCGAATGTACGTATTCAACATAGTAGTGTATTCAACATGAGTGTCTGCACTGCCTGAATTCTACCAGAAGTAGAACAAGAAGAACGTAGTGACGAAACGTGCTCTGTAGTGCTGTTTGTCCGTTTTCAGCTACTGTAGAAACATGATGACGTAACATGGCGATGCCCATGGAAGGGGGGACCCGCGGTTATGTTATTTATATCTATAAATGGCTCATTCTAAGGTAATAAAATCATAATTGTTTATTAAGTAAGGTCTTTACACAACACTGAAAACATGGTTATGGATAATTGCATTTCTGTCAATAGACCCTCAGAAATATTACACACTGGACCCTTAAAAGAAACTGTACTAGTATCTCATATTAACATGGAAATTATTTATTTATGTATGATAATTTAGGCTTAATACAACTTATTTTATTCATTTGGGTACATTTATCAATTATGATAACATTGTACTTACCAAGTTTACGACCGATATCCAGTTATGCAGATTATCTAAAATAGTAATCATCACTCTTTGCACAGGAAATCTATTTCTGTTTGCCGTTTGTTGTTTCTTTCTAATAATTTTGCTAACCTGGGAGTTTGTTAACGTGTGTGATCATCTGTTTCTACTACTGAAAATTACAAAAATAAGACACAAGTTGTAATGTGGCATATGTAAGTATTTTGTCAGTGGTGTGATCTGAATTTGACAGCTAATACAGCAGTAACAGTGACTGTGGTGGCTTTGTTCTTGCAGGGACTCCAAGAAAGACTGATGGTCCTTTTTCCTCAAGACGTCCTGCTACTCTCAGTTGACAACAATCGACTGAATCTAAGATATGAGGTAGTGTAAAATGAGAAATCTATAATACCTCTTTAACCACTGCAGCATAACTAGGCTAGGTGTCTTTACATAGCGCTTGTTCTTTTGACACATGACGTAGGCCCATAGAATGGGGGGAGCATTTTGTAACTCACACCTGCCGCCTACAACGTCACTCAGTGTATTTCAGCCAGTTGCTAAAATCAGGTTCTTCTTGTACAATCATGGTTTAATTTTATGGAAGTGAAAAATTCCTGCACAATTTAATGAACATTGTTTTCTTCCATGTCATCTCCAACAGGGCAGGTTGGCTCGAAACAGCATCAAAGCAGTGGAGCGGTCAGCCTTGCCTGGACGGCTGGAGTTTGAGCTGATCGGTATGCTGTATATACATGATATCAATAATCTTTTTAGCTAAACGTAGCATTGGATTAGGCTATAGCAAATCTAAGCGCAGTAAAATATCCAGTCATTTCATATCATCACTGTTGTGTTTTAGGTGAGCTGGTGGAAACCCTGCAGGTCTCTTGTGTCTGTCTGGAGGATTATCGGAACTGGATGTTTCAATTACAACAGGTTAGACTGTGCTGTCTGACGTCTTTAAAGGAATAAACAAATTGTGAAGAAAATGCAGTACCAATGGGTTATGTGCTGTGAGTCAACCAGATTTAGATTTTGTGATTTTGCCTTCTCAAATGATTCAATTTGACTAGTTTTGAGAGATCAGGGGAAGTAAAACTATGTAGCAATTTATGGGGAAAATATTTAAAGCTGGTGTAATTGATATTTTTCATATTAACAGTGAATCAAATAACTTTGTGTAATATGAAAAGGGTTGCTCATAGTGACACACCCACAGATAAGTACAAAGAGTATTTCAATGTCTATCATTATTTTGGTTGTCTGGCCCACAACTTTACTATTTGATTCAGTGTCATCACTCTCATCAGCGTTATTTCCAAACATAGCAGGCAGTTGTTTTAAGTGAAGTAGTTTTAAAACCCCACTGTACACTACCTGCCCTGTACCAACTGACAGGTGAAATTAGAGACAGGTGAGCTAGTGGAGCATTTAGCAGCTAAAGAACCAGATATTTCCTACAGGAGCTGAGGTAGGCCAAAACAGAGCTAAACCAGAGAAAAAGGGGTATGAATATTGGGCCTCCATTGATTACTCCATATAAATAATAATGTTGCTCCATGTCTGTAGGATGTGTCAGTTAGCAGATGCCAACTAATAGGTTATTCAGAACACCTGAAAAAATGATATTGCAGAAGTATTGCAAACGTTATGTGCACAGTTTGTTTCTGCTGCCCCAAGTGGCCAAAACAAATCAGTTATGGCAGGTTTAAGATTTAAGACAACCAAGACAAGAACTTGTGGATGTGGGACGAAGACTTCTAACTTAGCCACTAACTAGCCCCTTTAAAGTCAGTCATAGTTTTCTTGATTCAGTACTACTTTTGAAGTCATAAAGTTTGTGTTTGCAAGAAATATTCATGTGTGCCAAGGTGATGTCTAATACCTTAACAGGAAAGCAACTTTGCATCAACAAGATTTTCTCTTTGATCTGCAGCCAGACAGAAACAGCCATGTTATTGGGTGTCACGCTGGACCTCCAGTCATGCCAAAGCTGCAGAGGAGCAGGAAGGAGTCCCAGGAACCGATCATAACAGCCGACCAATGTCATATCAATGGACGCAGCTGACTCATTAGAATGTGGAAAATTCACTGTTATTATAAATCTAAAATAAAATGTGTAGATAGTATATTTGAATTTAAACACTTTGTTTATCCCCGAGGGGCAATTGCAAAGACCTAGGTTTTGAACAATTCACATTGAGAAACATCATAATAAACAACCTAATAATAACTAAACGTTACCATTATAGTTCAATATAGAATTAAAGCCTTCTAATTTGCAGACGGATGAGGTAACAGTCCAATGTTGAAAGCAATTTATAAGTCACTGATTGAGTGTGTGTGTGTGTGCGTGAGTATTTGCTGGGGAGCGAAATAGGTAGTGATCGGGGTAAGAAGGGTTTCAGGGATGGTTGAGAGTTGAGGAGCTGAACGGCACAAAGGTTGCTCTTCTCCTCTGAGTTCTGCAGCCTGGACAGTGCAGCCGACGTCCTGAGGGAAGCCACTCAAATGAAGGGAACAGAACATGTGAAGGGTCCTGTACGATCCTTCCAGCTAACCTCAGCATCTGCTGCTCACATATGGTGGAGAGGGCTCTGACAGGGAATCCAATCATCTTGGAGCAGACTTTGACTGAGCTTTGCAGGCAGTTTCTGCTTTGCAGACTGATGGAGTAGAATCAGCATGAAAAGGAGAATGTCATAACGCTCTCAATGAAGGAGTAGTAGAAAGTTTTGAGGATGTACTTGCTAACCCTAAATGAGTTGAGCTTCCTCAGGAGAAATTGCCGCTGCTGGCACGTCCTAAGGATCTCCTCAGTGTTTCAAATTTCATAAGATTGTCGAACATTGTGCCCAAGTACTTCTACTCACCAACAATTTCTGCATTCTTCTCGTGAATAGTGTTGCAGTCCGCCACGGCCAGTTCGCTCTTCTTGGTGGAAGAGGTCACTACCATCTCCTTGTTCTTGTTTACATCAAGTTCCAGGCAGGATTTATCACACCATTCCACAAACTCATGAAGAGCTGGGGCATGGTGCTGTAGGGAGCCTGAAAGCAAAGATAGAAGAACTGTATCGTCAGCGAACTTGAGCAAGTGAGACTTGGCTGGGGGACCTACAATCATCGGTGTAAAGAATGAAGAAGTGAAAGGATACAGCCTTGAGGGGAACCAGTTGATGTGTACAGGACATCAGATAAATTGCCACTGACCAGGACTCTGTGACCTGTTCGTAAGAAAGTCCATTATCCACAAAATGAGTTGGTTGTCTAGGTGAAAATGAGTAGAGAGTTTCTCATCCATAATATGTGGCAGCAAGGTGTTAAATGTCGAGGGGAAATCTGCAAACAGAGATCTGGCTGAAGTGTTGGGAGATTCCAGATTCATGTGGATAGAGTCTGTAATAAATACCTTCACCCACCCCTCTATCTGTGTGGTTGGCAAACTGAAGTGGGTCCATCTGAGAGTCTGTTGCCTTGATAATATGATTTTTGATGACCCTCTCCTTAGCTTTCATTACCAAAGAGGGGAGAGCCACAGGCCTGAGGTCACTGATGATTTTAATAGTACCTTTTTTTTGGTATGGGATTAACTATGGAGTCCTTCCACAGCTGAGGGATTGTGCCATCATCCAAGGATCTCTGGAACAACACCTGTATGACGCGTCGCAGCTGCTCGGCACAGTACCTCAGGGTACTACCACTGATGTTATCTGGGCCAGTTGCTGTGTTGATTTTTGTCTTCTTGAGGGCTCTCACCACATTGTTTGTGTTAATGGTGAGGGAGGAGTCGCCAGGTTTGAATTTGGAGATGGCCTCAATGAGCTGAATGCTGTTATCTGTCTCAAATCTAGTGAAAAAGGAATTGAGGTCATTAGGGAATAATGCTGGGCTGCTGCCTGCAACGTGATGTTGCTTGCAGGAAGTGGGTGCAGTATTCACAGCTACCATGTTCTTGATGCCTTGCCAAGCTGTGCGGGTGTTCTCTTTCGTAAATGAATGTTCAACCTTGTCTTTTTTTAATTTAGCAATTTTGATGGCTTGCTTAACTTCTCTATTGACCTTCTTTTTTTTCAGTTTCAGAGCCAGAGAAGAACCCTCTCTTTTTCTTGTTCAGTATTTCCTTGATGCTTTCCAAGGTTTACTGTTGAGAGAGATAGTAACTTTTTCGATGGGGATGATTATTGTCCACACAAGAGGAGATATATAATGAGACCGTGTCCACTTGCTCATTAATGTTGCTGAATGGAGCTATAAGGTTTTTCCTGTCCATAGCTTCAAAGCATGACCCTGTAGCCTGTTAGTGCTTTCATCAGTCCACTGTTGAATAGTTTTAATTACCTAATTAGACCTCAGTACAACCGGCAAGTAAGCTGGTGCAAGCAAAAGTGAGGGTGTCAGCTGAATCAAGAGGTGGTAGGGCAACAGATTTATATGGCTCTGGAACTAGGCCGCAGCATTTATCCAGTATCTTCCCCCAGCGGGTTGTGCAGGTGACTTATTGGTGAAATTTATATTTTTTTAAACTGTATCAACTGAATAGTGGTTAAAATCAAAATGATCTATGGCTGTGGCTGCATTCACTCTAGGATGAATATAAACCAGGATAAAAAAGAGTGCTGTGGGAGTTCCCTAAGAGGTAGATATTAGTTTTATATATGATTGTGCCACAAAATGGAGATATAGCAGTGAACAGGTTCTGAAATGTTCTCACCTTAAGTCTGATATATTTGGGTGATTTTGTCACTCTGAGGGACTGAGAAGATACTTATAGTTCTCTTTCATGTGGGAGCAAACAGAAACAAGGTCATGACCCAGTTTAAGTCCATACCACAGCTGAATAAATGTTAGAGTTAGAGACTGTAGAGCTGTAAAAGTTACTAAAGAAAATAGATCTAAACATACTGTACATATTTAACTTTGATGTTTTTACCATGCAATATTTTGACTTTTTCACAATAAACTGTTTAAAAACTCTCAAGAGTAATTCATTCAACACGACATAGAATTGAAGTATCTGTATTTATTTCAATGGTTAAACATTTACAGAAGTGTGCAGAAACATCCAGTGTATTACAATATTTATATTTATTGTGGTATTAGAAATGAATCAAACTAAAAAGTTTAGAATTATGGAATGTAATAATATTTGTAAAATTTTTGTTCATATAAATTACAGTCATAAAAGGAAATGAACCATTTTCTACTCTTTATACATAAAGCAATCTACAGTAAAGTACATTTACATCAGAATCTCCTTAGAGAACAACCAGCTAGAGGAGTATAAATACACATGCTGCAACAGCAACCACTTAAATTACAACTAACAATGCAGATATAGAAAAAAGGGTTATAAACATTTCATGTGCCACTGGAAGAGTTTACATTTGAATGTTGATTATAGTGGTTCATTAGCAGCAGTTACACTGCGCTAAGGGTCATTTGGGGATTTTTACACTTAATGAGGGGAACACTGTGGATAGTATAGGCCTAAATGTAATTCAGTGCTTAGTGTATGACGGTATTACTTGATCCTGCATGATTATTGCAATACAATGATGTCTATCTTTTATTCAGCTGGGGCTAAACTGTAGCTCAAAGCTTTGAAATTGGTACATATGAAGCTAAACGTTTTACCACACAGATAACCAATGTAAATGCATCTCAAGGTGAATTTTATACATGTCCATTTCTTGGTTTCTAAAGGACAAGGCTGGTGTTATCTCATATTTTTCTTACTGTCAATTACCCTAAAAACTAAACAAAAACCAACAATGTCCAACCTCAGCCCAAAACCCAACTCATACCTACTGAAGACATCCATCCATCCATTGTCAACTGCTTATCCTGCGTACAGGGTCGCGGGGGGCTGGAGCCAATCCCAGCTGACGTTGGGCGAAAGGCGGGGTACACCCTGGACAGGCCGCCAGTCCATCGCAGGGCCACACATAGGGACAATTTAGAGCCACCTAGTCCGCATGTCTTTGGATGGTGGGAGGAAGCACCGGGCGAACCCACGCAGGCACGGGGAGAGCATGCATACTCCACAAAGAAAGGCCAGGAACGACCAAGGTCTGTGAGGCGACAGTGCTAACCACTGAACCACCGCGCAGAGATCTTTAAAAATGTCATAAATTGTCAATAATATCCCTAAACAGCTGGCTGCTGTAGTTTTTAGGAGTAAATAGTGCATTTGTTGGGGACTATTTTCATCTGTAAATTAATACACATTTGGTGCTTTAGTCAGTATTTACGTCAGTAGGACGGGTATGTGGAATCAACTCTGGCACATAAGAATAAGCTCTAAGCTTTGGTTACACAGACAGCACTCAGCACATCAGTTGGATCAGTTGGTGAATGGTTTCGGTCTTTTCATGGACTTTGTTGACAATAATAAAAATATAGAATATAGTCGACCTAATCCTCTAATCAGATTAGAGCACTAACAGAATAAAAAGTATTTGTGTAGTGCAGCATTGTAAAGAGGATAGTCTGTCCTTCATTTATGTTACAGTAGAATTGTGAAAATCTTCTTTAAAAATAATTAAACCACCATTTTATTGGTCGAAATTGTTACTACAGACCATTTGCAGTACACGCAGGGAGGGTGTCCTCTATAAGAAAGAGGCGAGGATGTTTTAACAATCCACATCTTTTTGTACATGGGTGGAAATGAACTGTGGCACACTGATGCATGCATCAGATATTGGATGGACTAAACACAGGCATTCATTTCTTTTCCTAACTAGTGTACATTTTTGTTAAATAAGTACAACAGAGCAAATCCTCGTCTGCCTTCTGAAATTAATGCAGCACACAGTGTGAACAAAGAAAAGATTAAAGGCCTCTGATGTGTGCTGATGCAGCTCAGCAGCAGGATCTGCCTCAAGCGTTTTCTCTGATGTTGTAATATTCCATGAATGAACCTCTTGCACCTCAGTGCTCAGTGGACTTTTCAATTCAAATTTGGAATTCTGGCCACTTGAGACCCGACTGAAGTAAAAATGCAATGACAAACTTGTTCCACTGTTCTCCTCTGACAGGAACCGAGATATGTAGTACGTTTACTCCCTGTGATGGTTACCGCGCATGCATGTATACCACACTTACTACAGAGATGCTTGAAAGTTTTCTCAGACTTTAAAATTGGTAATGAAATGCATTCATAGAAAGCATGCATACAGTAATTACTCCTACAAAGTTTAGAAACTTTAGTGTGGCAAACCTGTTAAAACTGTTGTCAATAGACTCTTGTTGTATAAAAGCCTGTCCAACTTAAAAATGTAAAGGGGCATTAAAAGCTTTGCACTCTCATTTCAAAACTGTATTCACAGCTAGCATGCTAAAGGAATATGCTGATACACAGTTTAGCAACCAATGCAAAGAACAGTCAGCAATGTTGACTGGTTTTAGTACCTGCATACTATATGTAAGTCCCACATTTATCTAAAATTAAGATGATCCAGAAGCTTAACAAATGCAACTTAACAACTGAAATGCACTTTTGACCTGCGACATGTTGCAATGATTAGTCTTCCCCCTCCAGTTTTTGCGTGACACATTTGATGCGAATATTTTCTCGGAGGTTGCGGAGGCGTGCGCTGCGACTTGTGATTTCCTCCACGTAGGTTTTGGGGAACCAGCCCCGTTCCCCGTCAGACAGCCTGATGCCTTCCACCCAGCCTGGTGAAAGACAACATCGCTCAGACATGAAACAAACCACTGCACATTATCATTTGCTGCTCTAACAGCCAGTGAGAGACACAAACCTAACTTTTTAAGTTACATTCCTTTAGGTACAGTTTGAAGGTGGATTGCAGTTTATGTGAAAGAGGACTTTCTTACCATCACTTGTAATGGTCTTAGCATGAAGAATATCAGCCTTTTCCAGTGTTAACTCATCGTGCTCTTGGGCCTGATAGCTTTTGATGCACTGAACTTGGGATATATCTAAGAGGAAAAGACATGAAAAAAGATGCATGTGAGGATTAAAAGGTTTGAATTGACTCATAGTGCACCTAAAGCTCTCTACTGACCCTCATTCTCACTGGCCTGCTCGATGTCTTCCAGCGGATCAGATGGAAACATTGCTGTGATCCATCTCTGCTTCCCGCTCCTTGGTAGACACAAAAACGAGCAGTTAGAGCACCATCTGCTAAAGCCTCCAGCTTGGACTGAAGCAAATATAAGTCTTGACACTCACTCAGTGTGTGACTTGAGCAGGATCTGGTGTTTAAGCTGCTGGCCTTCACACAGCTGCAGGTGGAAGATGAAACCTGAGATGCCCTGCAGCTTCTGACTGAGATCCTTAACTTTCAGCTCTCCTATCTTGGCATGTACAAATACCATGAACTTCAACGTACTGCAAAACAAATCAAATTATCAAGATCACCGACATTGTCACATTAATAACCAGCTGGTGTATCTTTAAAGCCACTATGAGTAGAATTGTTTTGTGGCTGCAGCATCTTTCAAATTATTCTGACATAGTCCTGATGAAAAGTGCATGTGTGTTTTCAGAGCAATGTCCCTGGGGTCAGGTGTTTGGGGTTGTGGTGGTAGAGGTGTGTGCACTGCTGTCTGCTATAGATTATTTCTGACTCTACCACTGGCAGGCGGCAACACTAGAAATGTTTATATTGTTGTTGCTTTCAAGGATGTGTTCTATCTTCAAGGAGTATTTTCACATTTTGGGAAATACACTTTCTTGCTGGGAGTTAAATGAGAAGCTGAATACCACCGGCTAGAGCCAGCAAAGAAATAGTCCATTACTTAAAGGTTCAGTGTGTAACTTTTAGTTGCATTTAGGAGTTGCAAATTGCAACCAGTGGCTCACGGTGCATTCAAGTGCTCCTCGGATGGTCCCATTTCCCGAGTTGTGAAGTCGTTCTTCCAAATTCAGTGTGTTCAAGTGCTCTTAAATAGGAATGTGGAATCAACATGGATGCTACTACAAAGTTGTGTTGGATTAGCATTATCAGAGTACATAAACAACACACAGACATCTAGTTCACTCTAAATGGACAGCAAACTAACTGTTATAACCATATTAAAAATCACCTGTTTGCAAATTATTATTATTATTATTATTTCTCTTTTGCAATAAAGATTTAAGGAGGAAAAAAAGATTTGGATTATTCCAACACCACTTGAATGCACCATCACTCATCGCTCACCTCTCCCTTTGCAAGCACGCAGGAAAAGCAGTGGTGGCCAACACGCTCTGTCTGCTCTTGTGCAAAATAATAATGCGTGGTCCTGTATTTGTCCAAATTTCTCTTCTTTTCTTACTTTAACTACGACCATCACTACCACTAACGTTACTTCTTCTTTGCATGTATTCAACGTAGTGACAAAACACTCTCTGTAGAGTAATTTGTCCGTTTAGGCTACTGTAGAAACATGGTGACGCAACATGGCGACGTCCATTGAAGGGGACCCGCTATGTATGTAGATAGAACTGGCTCATTCTAAGGCAATAAAAACATAACAGATCATTATGTAAGGTCTTTATACCCCACTAAAAACATGGTTATGTATGTTATGTTGCTTTTTTGTCAATAGATCCTCTTAAATACTACACACTGAACCTTTAACCCTCCTGTAAAACCACAAGTTCTTGTGTCACACTTTGATTTTTCTACAAATTACACGTGTTAATTAATGAGATTCAGAGGTGCTGGTCAGCAGTCTGTGTTAGAAAAATCAAGTAGGTGTCTTACAAGGTTCCGTTCTTTTAATTCAAATTCCCTCTTTGGGGGTCCCTGTGTTGAGCTGTGGTGTGCTGCACCTCCTGGTTTCTCTATTTCTAAACCCAGTGCATTTGGACTACACAAACCCACAAATTGAAACACAATTTAGACCTTGATGTCGCCCAGTAAAACTTACAGAACAGAATAAATAGATCACCAAAAATCTAAATAACTAAACAAAGACCCTCATTTTAGCGCCAGGTCCAAATTCTCCAAGGGGTTTGGGAGGGGTTTAGTTCTTGATCTCTTTGTATCGACTGCATGTCACTCACTCCTTCCTCCTGGACAGCAGGAGACAGTCATTGAACAGGTGGAGGTACACAGGCTTAGTGGGTAACTTGAGCTTTGATCCAGAAATACTCATCGTCTGTGTGTCCACTTCCAGGAGTTCGCCATGTTTCACCAGCCAGCGGGACTGAGAGATCAGAGGAAAGATCTGCAAAGAAAGGATAGAAGTTGCTAAATAACAAACGCTTATATAAACAATATACTACCAATAAAGACAAAGAAGTGAATCATGTGCCAACCACGTGAAAGACACAATAAACAATTCACAAAGACATCAGTCACCTTTCCCTCAAAATTTATTTTCTTATTGAGGTGAATAAGTTCCTCCATCCTCTTCATTGACTGCACACTGGAGTTACATTCTTTGATGATCTAAGAAGACACATACCAACATGGTTATTACTGCTGTGCCTCACCACTGATAATACTGGTACTCATCCAACTGGCTATTAGAGATGATAATCACCACCTTTTTTAGCTCATTGAAAGCTTTTGTGGCAGTGTCCTCATCTCGGGAGCCAGGTGTTGTCCTCTTTAAGATATTCTGAAAAATAAAGATGTTTTTGAAGACATGTCGAATAATAAACAATGTTCTTGTTACGCACAGTAGGGGAAAAAACATGCTGCAGCACAATGATTGGCCGGCCATTTACAGTTTTATGTAATTGGGTTTCAAGTGTGAACATGAATTCTGCAGGGAATGTTTAATCTTTAGTCTACCTCCACCAGCATTTTAAGCCGTGTGATCCTCTGAAACGGGAGGATTAGAAAAGAGGTCAGGGGAAGTCTCTGGCAGATGGGGTCCTCCTCCAAACGAGCCAGGATGCTGGGGAAACGAGGGTTCTCGTGCCTGAGAGGACGGGACAAGAAACACTTTGATAACTTTCAGTGAAAGTGGGTGTAAATTCCAGCATGTTTTTGAACCTGAGAAAAAATGTTCAGCTTTCTCTAGATGAACCGTCTGCAAGTTAAGTCATGCAGGTGTAAAATAACACCTGAACACCCTTAGAGGAAATCATGGACACACAAAACAATTGGACTTTATGCACTGCAGCCATGAATGTTCTCAGAGAGATAGTGCCTAGATACTGTTACATGAAGCACAGTATATGTTGAGGTTTCAGACAGCTGATGTACATATGATGAAAGCAGTTACTCACAGCAAACGCTGGTACGTCTGCTCCTGGTAAGCCTGGTTGGTTACATAAGGTAAATAAACCCTTCGCAGAGATGGGCAGTGCTCTAGGACAATGTCGCACACATCAAATCGCAGAATGTCTTCCTCCAGCCTGTGCTCCAGGTCCTGAAGAAACCTACAGGGGACCAGTGAGCAGAAGATACTCTCAGAGAAGGTGACATGATTACTGACATGATGAAATGAAGACTTTAGAGCAATAGAGCCCTATCAACAGCATATGACTTCACCTCTCACTGACATCTTTGACTTCGGGCAGCTTGGAGAAAAGCCACTGCTTATCCTGAGCTCCAAGACACTCGGCAAGCTCCTGCGACAACATGAAGTGGTCCACTGCGATCGTCAAACTGCGAATGTACGATGCCTCAGACGTCACCAGCTCAAACTTTGCCTGAGTTGAGTGAGATACAGACTGTCAGCCAGCAATCTACAGTACCGGAACTAGCAGAAAGCGGTGGCAGCCCAAAAGAGACACCAGCAACGACAAATTACGGAATTTGAAATGTCTCATTCACCTCCTGTAATTTCCTTTCCTCATTGCTGAAGTTGTCGAGCTGACCGCTGCTTCGAACATCCGGGATGTCCTGCCAAAGTGCAAAAGCAGAGCCGCGTGATGAGCGAAAGGAGCTGGATGGAGACAGATTAGAAGGGGAAGGGGTCCCGTCGGACTCCTCATCCCTGAGCCCCTCATCCTCTGTGCCTGGCTCCTTCCCTTGCTGCCTCTGGATCTCTCTGTTGATGGCTACGTCGCTGTATTCCTGGTACAGAATTGCTGCAGGAAATATTGAAAGTGAAAAAGGATGTAATGCAATGAAGTCTCGGTTTAATTAGGAGCAGTAGCAGAACGGTTTAAGAATCAAATAGTTCAGGGAAACTTACAGCTAGGCAAAAACCGTGATAAGCGATTTGAACTAGCAACAGTTGGAAGTGTGCCAAAGTCCTCCTCTAGGGATTTCTTTCGCATTCTGTGAAAAAGTGTGAGTTGACATCAATATATGTCCTTTAATATTTGCATTTTTTGTATTAAAATATTTTAAGTCTGTATTTACCCAAGTTTTGTGCTCCACCGATGCAAAGGCATGCCATTGTCATTACTGGGAAGAGTCGGTGCAGGTCCTATAGGACTGTGGGGAGCGCTATCACTAGAACCTCCTGAGCTGCGGTACCTTGAGTTGGACTTATCTAAGGAGGACAAAAAGCCAACAGTACAGGTCAAGTCAAGTCAATTTTATTTATTTAGCCTAATATCCCAAATCAAGGGCTTTACAATCTGTAAATGACACCCTCTATCCTACCCTCGATTCAGATTTGAAGTCCAAGGAAGAAGCAAGAGACCACATGTAATAAAGGCTCATGAAATGACCTTTCTGGAGGCACAGCTTCTTCACAGTTTGCCTGTTTGTGCTTCCTAAAGCAATCTACCAAACACGCACATGACCCCGTTACCCAGTCTTAGGGGGCAACAAATGTTTTCTTTTCTCTAGCAGCTATTTGACATTTTAGCCTTGATTAGATGACAAGAGTTGAGAGAGCTATCAGTCAACACTGTGGAGTTCCACTTCCCCTTCCTGGGCACCATCAGGACCTCAAGTGGGAGCTAAAGTGTACTTCTTGCGGCAGCAGTTCAACCTGCCAAAGACAGTGATGGTGCACTTCTACACGGACATCACTGAGTCCATCCTCAGCTCCTCCATCACCATCTGATACGGTGCGTGCTGCCACCGCCAGGGACAAGGGCAGGCTGCAGCGTATCATCCGCTCCACAGAGAAGGTGATCGGCTGCAATCGCCAAAAGAAAGTCCTTGTATGTTTAAAAACAACTTGGCAAAAAAATCTTTCTGATTCTGATTCTAGCCTATGTTATAGTACACCACATCACTTACCAATACGGGGTGAGCCCTGAATTATGCAACTAATTTCAGTGGTAGAGTTGCAGATTTTTGTTCTCTTTGAAGCAATGGCCATCTTGAAAAGCTTGTAAAATTTCCTAAATCACATTGTCTGTTGACTTAAGCAAAATAAAACAGCCTAAGTCCCACTCTTGACATAGGCCATTATACTACAGGGGTAGAATCGCATGATCTGTTCAACTGAGGATGTAGACGTTTTTACCAGAGGTGGCCAGGATCATAAGGGGATTATTTTGTCAAAAAATGACATAAGACATAATTTTAGGACGGTGACATTATGTAGTATTGTTTTGTAAGGGCTTTTTATACTGCTTGATTGAATGGGTTAAGTTTCTGGACTACCTTTCAATGACAAGTTACCATAATGTTGGTTCTGTTGCTACTCACAGTCCAGATTGGGGCTGAGGCTGTTGGAGCTCTGTCTGTCCCGGGAGGCCACCCGTGCAGACAGCGACTTCCCCAACTTCAAGGTGAAGGAGCTCTTCCTTTGAGACAGCTGGAGTCTAGATATCAGTTCTGAAGCTGAGAAGCGCCGCCGTTCTTGATCTCCTTGACGGCTCCGTGACAAAAAGCTCCCTCCTGTGGCATTTGATGTCTCTGCACTCTTCCTTTCTTCCCCCACCCCTGGGATCGGGTCCTCTATTATATGCAGTGGTTCTGCAGATAGATTAAAAATATCATCCTGACTGAGGTTTGGGAGATCTGTAACACCGTCTGTGGATGAAGGACTTGAAATGGCCTCCAGGGAAGATAATCCACTAAGGTCCTCCTCCAGGAAAGATGCAAAAGGTCCTGGGAAAATGTAGTCTGCGTCCAGGATTGGGCTGCTGAGAGATTCATCGCTCGGGCTGTCTGGGGAATAGACCTGCATCTTTCGCCCTGGAAACAAAAAATAACTTCATTAAGAGGAAGCATGTTAAGAATTTCTAAAGCCTAATTTGTTATGTCAAATTAGTCCATAGTGAGAAAAGCCGCACACTCACGGATAGACTTCTCTTTTAGTGAACCATGTGATGTCCTTCTCTGTGGTTGGCAGGAGTCTGGGCTCTGAACCCCAGGACCTTCAGGTGAGGATGGTGAACAAGGTAAGTGAGATTCCCAGGAGTCTCTGTTTGTGTATAGAGAGGACAGAGGGAACGACAGGGGGAGGCTAAGGGCGGCGTGGAGAGGACGACACACTGTTGTGACAGCACGAGGCTTTTCAGTTTGTTCCTGCAAAGAAGTCCTGGTGCCATTATGGCATTCAAGCTCACCGTCACACACAGGTGTATGAGAGCTCAAATTCAACGTTGTTTCATGCTTACTGTCTGTCCTATGGCAGCCGTTCTGCATGTCATTTAGTTCATTTAGTGTGTGTCTGAAGCCGTTCAGGGGCGGGGAGTGTGTTGTGCATTGTGCATCTGGAATAACAGTTGACCTTGGAGAACCAAGACCGTTTAGTTTAGGAGTCACTGGTGGTTGTAGCTCAATAAAAGCCAATGTTTCCTGCTGGCACACAGCAACATGCTTGTGGTGGCACGGGTGGAGGAGAGGCCTGTCCTCCTGGGCCTCGCTGAGAACCTGGGAATCTCCTGAGCCAGGGATCCACATGCTGGGACTCTCTCCTCGGCAGTGAAAAGCGTAAAGGTGGGGCTGGAAATCAGGAAAAGGTGAGAGTCCATACCCAGGGAGCATGGCTGAACGAACACATAGGAGCTGCAAAAGAGAGAGTATAACAATTTATACGCTTTATCAAAAAATCCTGTTGTCTATAATATTTTTTCAGGCCTCTATTCCTGCAGTAGAACTGCCAACAGCCACTCAGAGAGTAAACACAACATGATCTTTTTCTCATTTCATTTGACTTTCTTAATGCCTCATTTAAATGTAAATTCAGGAACTCACTTTAGAATAGCTTTTTAAAAATCTTTAAGTCTTAACTTATAACTTACTTAATAATTCAGGAACTCTATGAAACGATCAGTGTAGGGAGGGGGGTTGAATCTCATGTTCAGTTTTTAAAAGAGGCAAACTATATAGATTTTAATGATGCACTTTAACCGTAATATGTTAACGGTAAGATAATGTCATTGTTTTTGTCTTTTTTTTGTTTTCCAATAGAAACAAACACTGAATTATAATTATTTAATAAAGAGATTACAAACAGTTCAAATCATCAAATCCGGGTAGGAATGTGTCGCTCACTTAAATCATGTGAGAAAAATGGGCTCAAATTGCCAGTGCAGTATGTCTTTTGAATAAACCTTTGTATTCACTGTAGTTTTGAATAGTTGTATTCACATATTAGGGTCTGTAACATCTGCAATAAGGAAATTATGAGTATTTCCACAAATACCACAAATAAATACTTTAAACAGATTCAAATCTCTGTTTTCTATGATTAGTTTTCAAGCTGTTCATGTGGACAAAATGGATTGGGATGATTGCCTAATATTTGGTCAATTTCTTCATAAATACTTGAAGCAATCAAAGGAGCAAAGGAGGGAAAACTGTAATGTTTCTTTAAAACATTAACTGGTATATTATGATATAAGTATAATATCCAGTACAACAACAAACCACTTATGCGGCAAACATGGTTGACTGGACACAACTCACTGTTGGCAACTTGGCTTAGTGTTGCCAGAGGATTCCACTGACTCAACCGAGTGTTACACAGTAACAGTAAACAGTGCTGGGTACGTTGCATAAACTATTCAGACAGTCTGTGGATGTTTAGTTGATAGAGTTGGTATATGAATGACTTGCTGAAATGGCTTCTGTATATTTGTCAGATTCAGGCAGTCTCATTTAAGATGTTTATAAGACACACACACCCTGGATGGACCCTGAAACTTCTGACATGTGCAGGATGTTTCCAAGTAAAATCGAGTCTTTACTCACAGACACACACTCACACTTATACATTCTGGTGTAGCGTTGTCTCCTGAGCCGTGTCTTCCTGCTCTAATTAAAGACCTCTCTACAGGCGGCATTCAGTCCCTGTACTTAACACACACACACACACACACACACACACACACACACACACACACACACACACACACAGCCAGCTCCAGACAGAATCCCACAGCACAGACAGACAGAGGAAGTGAGCCCGTCCTCAGCACTCTCACCTTTCACCTGAGATCTATACTCATCCATCACTCTGGTCTACCTTCCTGTCAGCTAGCCAGCAGGCACCTTTTCTGATTGAATTATTATATTTACAGGTAAAACCCAGCAGTGGGTAATGACGTGCGCTCTCCTGACAAGCTGCTAAAACACACACTTGTGGAACTTGTGTCTTCTTACCCTCCTGCTTCCTGAACAGGTAATCCTCAACTACTGACTTAAACACCAGGTAAAAGGGACTGCATGTACAACACACACAGTCTCGTACGTATGCAGAGGGATGGAGAGGTAAACTGTTTTCTATAATTTTTTTCCCACATTTCTCCACAGTCACAGGGCCAGATCATTTTGTTATTGTAGATTCAAATTACTGTAAAAAGCAGCACCTCATAACCAAAAGAAATTACTATACACCATTCTTCCATTTTCTGGTAATAAAGAGCTGTCTTACACTTTTGTGCTTTTGGGAAGAAGTATGCTATTTACAGTAGCATTTAGCCTATCAATTAGCCTTGCTAGCATTGCCACCATAACTACTTTCAGAGTTGATTTCCTAAAGCGAAAAAAGCGATTTAAATATCCAGGATAAATACCATTTGCATATGCAGTGCATACTCAGGAAGTAAACTATACCAAAATCTGGAATCTACCAAAACTACACTTAAAAATCTGCTATATACTCTCAAAACATAAAATTAGTGAGAAGGTTGTGATTGTGTGAATGTTAATTGTTAACTTTTTATCTCTTTTATCTATGTGTTCACAACCACACACATAAACACACCGCAGGCTCTTTTCTATGGATAATTGTAAGAAACGATGCCCTCCAATTCATGTATTTGTAATTTAGAGTTTAATTATCATACCGACACACTGTAAATCTTTACGAGATATGTTTACCCATTTACTTTACAGTGTGTAGTATAACATTAATCTGGCATGTAATTTTCATGAGGATAAAAACATAAAATGATGTGTTTCCTGAAAGTCTAACTTTGTTTATAAAGAAATTCCTGGAGAATCACAGACGGGAAAGAGTTTACCTTCCTTTTTACTGAGCGCACATGTGCTGTATGCTGAGGCTGGTAGGCAGCCCAGTCAATCCTAACACACACACACACACACACACACGCACAGTATAGCAGGCACAAAAGTTACCTGTTCCCTGCTGCAGACAAAGGCATCCTTTATCTGTGTGCCTGGGCCAGGCTGCCCTGAGCACAGGACACCTGAGAGGGTGTGGGAACTGCTTATACTGATCCACTCATATAGTGCACCCACTGAGCCATATAAACACACCAGACCACTGCTGCATAATGACACAAGCTTATTGGTGTCTGGATGCGATTACTGGCTCGTTATACTGTAATCCTGCTGTCGATGTACAGTATTAACCAAACTTTACTTACCTCTATCTACACTGTCATATGAGATTAAACATCCATTATTTCCTAGTCTGCAGTGTATTGTCTAGAAAAACTGTAATTCAGTATCCATGATCATTCCATCTTTCAATGCTATCCTAATAAATGAATGTTCCCATAATCCTCCACCAACAGCCAAGTCGTCATAAATCAACAAACTGTTTGTAGAAAATTAGTTATCTGCTCATTTGATCAAGAAACCTCAAAGATCCCCAAAACTGACTATAAACCTCAACATAAATTAATCAAATCATGAAAGCATCTGATTACACATAGTGCACATTCCTGACACTGATACAATTATATCACTCTATTAAAATTTCAATTCCAAAGACATGTAATTTCCCTTGTCATAGCAGGGTGTTATTTGTGACTGTTATGGACTTTGCTGCCAGTGTTTCCCCCTGTAATTTCACTAGGCTGCTCTAAGACGCCATGTCTGCATTCAGCAGTTAATGAATGGCACTCTGGCATGCCTTTAATGCCAGCAGCCGTACGAAGAGCATTTTTAATTGTGATATTTTTCATCTCGAAGGTCTCAGAATAATCCTCCAATGGAGTGCATCACCTTCGTATGAACATAAATCAATTGCTGATTCAGCTTCATGACAGAGCCAAAGGTTGTGTAATCGCATAATTAAAGTTTGTTTGATGAAGGGGGTGGGGTGACAGTGTTAAAACAAATGGATTCACTGTTCAGCTGTTTGTGGTTCATGGAGGTGGAAGAAACACATTTCTACACTGTTTACTTTTCTAATGTTAAGGAGTGGGATCACTGCTTTAAAGTGGCCGTGTGGAAGAGGCTTAATGTTTCAGAGAAGAAAATGATTATTATATATATGTGCCTGGCTTATACAAGTCACCATTAATAGTCTGTGTGCGGATGTGGGTTTTACTGTCTATAAATGACTCAGCAATTTGATGAAATTTCTTGAAAACAGAGATCGACTTTGTTTTGCTCAGTAAGGTCCTGCAAGGCTGACTAGGCATTTGCTCGGGTCAGACATCACTTCAAGTTGGTTAGACATCAACATATCATTCAGACATCAACATCAACCTTTCCTAGATGAGATCACAAATTGGGGCCATGATCAGCCTTTGCCTCTGATTTTTGAACTCGAAAAATATGGCAGCTGTTCTAGAAATCTCAATTTTCACATCGCATTTTATGGTTCGGCAGCTCACTACCTACAATCAAAGCACAAGTTTCACGTCATCAGGTAGTGGTTTTCTAAGGCCCAGTACACCCTGCATTAAAAATAGTGTGTTATTAATATCAACAACTTCCATGAAAAAGACTCAAACCAACACTCAATCGATCCAGCTATGAACATGTGCAGTGTTTTAAGTCATTCTGACATACACCATCCCTCTGCTTTAAATACACCATATGCATTTTTATCCATGTCAGAAAATAATCTCCCAAAGATACAGTTTTTTACTCTTGTTTCAGTTTTGCTACAACTACAGTGCCATGCTTTTTCATGAAATAATTTAGTTTCCTTCACTTTTTAAAAACTATGAAACTACATATTTGTGACGTTTTTCAAAATGTATGCGTTCAGTAGAAATCAGTGGGTTTTGGGCTGGATGCCACAGACAGCATGATGAAGTTAGAAAGTACTGAGAAAAGGTACTTAAAAATATTCATATAAAAAAATATTAATATGTTTAATTGTGCCAAATAATAGATACATGTATTTTTCCAGCCTCATAGCACGAGATAAAACAATTAACACCCTGCAAAGTTGTGGCCCTGCTTTGTAGCAGGGTCGATTGCGGCCAACCTCCCTCAAGATGCGACAGACTGGGGCTAACTGTATTTTTAGAGATTCAGATCTAGTTAAGGGCGATGTATTACGTTGGTCCGGGCTCTCTGGAACAAACTGCTGATCTGAACAGAGCAATTAAAAAAAAAGTGGACGTTTTCCAGCTACAACTAAACTTGTAGGATAAAATTCCAAGAGACATTTCCAACCTTCCCGCTTACTTTTCAGCTGCTCAAGTGCAGATAGTGCTAGAAATAGGATGACCCCACATCGGCTGTTAGGTCTGAAAGGTCTCACTCTGAATGCCAAAACTGTTATTTTCCAGTAGTTTGCATGGTGACATACAGTATAAGTAACCTGGTTCCAGACTGAGCCAATCAGAGCTTTGTATATGCGATTAAAATGGTGGGGACATTGTCCCTTAGTTATGGGCCTAGACTGCATGGAGACTTCCCATGATGCACTGAGCTCCTATCTCCTCCTCTTTCTTTCTTATCCCAATAATGCACGTTACCGATTCGACTTCTTCCCTTTTTCGTAGTTTTATGCTTTCTTGTCTCTCTCCTGTCTTCTTCTGTCACTTTCTGCAGGCATTTCAGCCTCCGGAGCTGTGGAGTCTGGATCTGTGTTTGCGGGCTTCCCGCTGCCCCCATGTTTCTGCTCGACACCTGCTGCTATGATTATTATCATTACTATTGCTATCATAATTACTACAACAAGCCATCGATGAAAAAAGCAACAGTAAAATTGACACAAACTTGTGTCAAGCATGGATGAGACTGATGCAGCTGAACAAGTTGTTGTAAGGCAACTCGCATAGCGTGAAAAACATAACTTGTGCCAAAGAGGAGATACGTCATGTGAACAGGATGTCAGACTCAATTTATGAAGTGAAACAAACATTCAAGAACATTTTATCCAGTTACAGGACACTGGGAGCTTTGTTATGTTGTTGCAAAACCTACTGGTCACGGACGTAAGTCCCAAAAAAATTGTACTGAGAGATCATCTTTAGTTGTTTGTGGTGTTAAAATGTGGGTTATGAAAATCTGGCCTTCCAACCAGCTTATATTTTATCTAACGCTGATCAGACCATGTGAAAAGTCATACCATCTGTCCCTTCCCCCTCACACAGTTTCTCTTCATGAGCATAAGTCCAGTGTGTTTGGTCAGACACACTGGAGTGCCCTAACAGTGTGGTGTGACCAGCTCATGTGTGTCTGTGAGATCGCAGTTTAACTCGGTCACATCAGACCACTAATTGCCAAGCACTAGACTAAAGAGGCCAGCATTGTCTGCCGAGACAAGACATGACATCATACAGCGTCACTTCTAGGAAAACCACCCTCCCAGGCTCTCTGTGTTTTGTAACATTTTCTATCAACGCTATGACCTTTTCTATTAACGCTGGTGTAGTGATGAGACTTTTAAACACTTTTAAACTGGAACTACAAAGCTTAAACAGTGTCATATAATAAAGAAAAAGACAAGTTGGTTCTTGATAAAAGGTGGGTGCACTATGTCAAGTTAGAGGTTATCATAAAGAAAACAATCCCAGTGTAAGCTCAAATTCAAGTGTACTCCACAGATTTTAACATTTATTCATTTAACTGACGCTTTGTATCCAAAGCGACTTACAATTGCTATATTTATGTCAGAGGTCGCACACCTCTGGAGCAACTAGGGGTTAAGTGTCTCACTCAGGGACACAACAGTGGATTTGTCACATCTGGGGAATTGAACCCAGGTCTCTCACATCAAAGGCATGTGTCTTATCCACTGTCCAATCGCGAGCCCACACAAATATATAAATTTTGTTGTGTGTTTACTAAATGATGGAGCAGGCTGTGTAGTTATGGTGAGTTGTTGCAGTGTGGGACTGAAATACAAACTGCAAAGCTTCATCACATCGTTTGCAGGCTTTCTATCCAATTATGATGCAAATTACGATGTGTTGACATAAAAACAACTAAGGGCAACTGGGAACTTGATGATAAATTTAAGGCTATTATTACACAATACCTACAAGTTCATATGTTTGTCTGAGGTAGGCAGGTTTCGGTCAATAAATGATGTGGTTTTGCATATTCTGAGACGGTAAAATGCATCTTCTATGTGTCTCCCCTTATGGATAGATGATTGTTAGTCGAACCGTTTGATAATGAAGTTAAACTTTTTCCATATGAATACTCGAAATGCTTCCCATTTCTTCTTGTTGATGTTTGATGAATCGATTAAGCCAAGTGAGAACATTTCAAACCTAAAATACCTAGATGGAATGCCAGGCAGTATCTTCTTGGTATTTTAATGGGCTTCAACTAAATCTTAGTCAAAACAAACTCCTCTGCGAGACTCAGATTCCAATCCGAGAAAACCCACCAGATGTCAAGGTGACGCACTAACCTGCATTCTTTTGGTAAGGTCAGACGCCTGAATGGTGTGAGAATGGTTGAGGGAATCCAGGTCAGGGAGTTTCTTGGTATTCGTCCCTCTTCTAGCCTCAATCCACTGAGACAGGTGAGCACCCCAGAGGCTACATAAGAGGAGGGTTGGGGGAGGGGGGTCACCCAAATGTTTACACATGGTGTGGGTCCTCCTAATCCTCCTCTACAGCCTCAGGCAACTTACCCACGACCTTCAGAGACACTATGAAAATGCATACTGACAACCTGGCTAATGACACAAATCTATGACACACACCTGAATGTGAGTGTGTGTGTTTGAGATGTGATCTTCTGTCTTTGATTGAAAGCGACAAGACGTAGAGAGGCCTTCCCTGACCTTGTCTCACCCAGTCAGATTCCAGCAACAGAAACGGACAGACAGCAATCTCTCATTTAAAAGCCTGCAAAAATGGCGACCATCTCACACGTAGATGCCAAGACTTTTGGACCTTTAACCTCCCCTTCCCCCCGCTTTACTCTGCCACCATAACAACTGCAGTCAGATAAGCTGACACACAGGAGACAGAATAGTAAAGACACAAAGGAGCTATTGACAAACTTATGGAAATAACCTGGTCTAATTATGGTGCTTTGTCATAAGTCACAAAAGCTAAGTCGGCCAAGGATCCAACACGCAGTGAATCCAGAAAATCTCATAATTAGTACTTTCTGACAGATGATGGCTATCTGTATGCAATGAGATTTTAAGAAAAGGAGTGTTGATTTAGGATGTTTTGGCAGGTTATATTATCATGTGAAAAGTTAAATCCAACACAAAAAGACACTGACAGCTTACAGTATGTTCCTTGGTCAGTGTCCCCAAAAACCCACCTTAGTCTATAAAATCTCAGACAATATGTCCATCACAGTATCTCCGAGCCCAGGCTGACAAAGCTGGAATGAGAAGCCAATTGTTGACAATATTGCTTGATAAACAACTTAAATATTCAAAGGGTAAGGCTAGCGGTTTTCCATGTTTTTCTTGTGGTCAATGAATCCTATAAAAGACCTCCTATCGCATTTACATAAAGCTCCAAATTCAGTTTAGAATTTAGTTTTCAAATTCAGTTTCAACTCAGAGCCACTCATCCTGGGGATTCTAGGCTACAGTAGAATAGAGGAGCTCTAATTCAATTCAATTTGGAACTCCACCAAAAATTTATATAATCCTCACAAGTTGAAACATGAGTTCAATGAACTTTCAAACATTAGTTTCAATTTCAATCTTTTATATATAATTTAAGGTTTGCAAACAATATTCAGTTTGAACATTTGAAATTCAAGGCTATTAAATTCAGATTTAATTTGTGCTGGCACTAAAATAACTTCATCACACTGTTGCACTGGGTGACATGTTCCTTCATTACCATCAACACATACACTAGTTTATTTTCAAGTTTATTTTTAGTTTATCAACACTTACAAGTACAGCACCAAATGTGCATTACTCCTCAGTTGAAAATAGTCCCAAGTGATGCACCGTTTCTTCCTTTTTGAATAATATTTGCTAAAAACTACAGATTTAGCCTTTATCCAAAATGAAACTTTACTTGTGACAAATTCTTTAAGATTTATGTTTTCTATATGAACTAGTGTGTTTTAGGCTGAGAGCCAAAGACAAGATACAAAGGTAGGAAAGTATTGAACTAATGCACGGTTGGTTTTGGTCTTTTCGTGAGACTTGTTGACTATAAGAAAATAAAAAAATATCACCAACAATATCCTTTAAATGTTTAAGCTGTTTATCAATGAAAAATGCCAAACCTTGTTCTTTGATCCATAACTGGTGTTTCATTTTCTGTTGATTGACCAATCTTATCAGCACTACAAGCTTTGTAGTAAATGAGTAACATTAAAAGAAGGTGTGTAGTGTCATTTCATTTTTTGTTGTTGTTGTTTAAATTCATTGAAAAGTGGGAATCTGGGTTTCCTGTACTCAAACTGTCAATCAGAGCACTTTGATACTAAACTGAACCTTTGCTACTGAGCTCTCAAGAGGCTGACCTACTTTACAACAAATTGCTGATGCATCTCTTGCATTCATCTATTACTGTATTCACTCGCATTCTCTTTCTCGGTTTTCTAGCTCTCTGCTCCACTTTTTCCCAGGTGAGCACCAGCAGTCCCACCCCCCCTTCTTGCTTTTATTATCTGGACAGGTATGGACAAGCCATCCACCGGGCTGCTTGTTGTTTTGAAATGTGATAGGGTAAAAGTGGAACACGCCTAACGAGCTGACCGTCCAGGAACAAATCCACTTTAGCCCAGAGCTAAAGCTATAAACTATTCAAACTCTGAATATCAGCAGTGTCATCAGGGTGAAAGCGCTGAATTCAAAGAGAGCTAAACGCCATTGTAGACGCTGTAAAAAAAAGCAAAGAGGAGCTGCTGCTGTTGTACTTGAGTGCAACACCTGGTTTGTGTGGAGCTTCTTTGTTCCAGAAGAGGCTCACAAAACTAACATTTTAGTGAAGAAGCAATATCTACTGAGCCAGAATCGTTATATCCCACACAAATATAAATGTGAAATGTGAATGTATTGGCCAAGTCACAATGTGAAATAACCTGACTGCTACAGTGCTAGACAGGTGTGCAGCAGAGGGAGTGCTTGGCACACATCGCCTCAGGGTTCTAGTTTTAACCTTCAAGTATGGGCAAAATATTCGGTGACGCACAGATTAACTAATAATCTGTGTCACACTAATAAAAATGCTTTGTGCTTTCAATGTGATCTCTTTTCGTCTCAGAAAATCTGCTTTGTTTACTTACAAGTCACTCATTAATATAGTAATGTGATGGCTGTAAGTGAATGCACAGGTTTCTAACTCAGTAGGTGGTCTATTTTATGGTCCAGGTTTGAAGACAAGTTCATATTCAAATTCAGAGGCATCAACCTCCAGATGAAACCTTCTGACACACAGAGACACTTTTCCACATTCCCTGGATGACTCTGCAAGCTCATTCCTCTGAAATTGACCACTAAACCGAGGCAGAAGGCAAACAAAGAAGCCCAACTATACACGTGCATGAACAAGGGCTGCTATTATGGGCTATTAAGGCTGCTGCTATTTAGGCCACGAACCAAAAAGCTAAGAAAGTGACAGGGCCTCCTCAAAATATCAGTGTCACTGATGTTTAAAAGGCGGGGTTGCTTTCAGTCACTCAATGCCTAATGATTTTAGCCTAGTTTTAAGAAAAATAGGTCAGTGCAAAACACAGAGCAGAGACGGTCAGCTGAACATGAAGAGAACAGGGAGCATTCCCCTGCAAGGTTAGCTGGGGAAGTAGAGGGAAGTATGTGATTGAAGGAAGGTGAGGTGTGGCATCCTGGATCGCCTTCTCACAGCATATACATACACATACATGCTCAGACAGCCTCTGTCTGAGTGGCAGGTGATGGGGCAGGTGCTCTCCAGACATACAGTTGTGGGGGAGGGAGTAAGTGGGAAGAAGGAAGGGCCCTGTGGTGAGATGAGTTATAAATCTGTATGTGATATGAGCAGGCATGCGGAGGGAAATCAATGTACAGTAGTGTGCTCCCAGGCTAGAAATTCAATCACAGCTAGTCAGTCATCCTATATCTCCTTTTTACCAATGTGACAACTATTAAAAAATACTATTGTTATCAGAAGTCTACTACCATACAGGGGATCTTCAGCCTGTAATAAAGTGCAATAAAACAGTTCAAGGTCCTGATTTATGCTTTGTGCTGGTACACGTCTACCCAATGTGCAGGTGGTGCATTTGAGTCAGACATACTGTAGTAAATCAGATAATCCAGAAAACACCTACAGCTATCTATTTCTGCTCCAGCCAAAATATGTACCTCCAGACTACCCATGCACACAGACACACAGCAGCAAACTCACATGACAATACACTTAGTCATCAAGAACGGCAGACAGAAAAGGCAGCCATCACCTCAGCCAGCCCACTCACTGATGGAACATGGAATGGATTGATTGGAGGATGTTAAGAAAAATTCTGGAAAGTGGTCATTTGGTTCAGATGTGGGTCACAATTGCCACACTGAGAAGAAGGGTGCCGCTTCCCCAGATTTTAAAATCTTTACCAGGCTACTGAATGTTATAATTGCATTGTTGTTTATCCCTCGCGAAGGAGTGTCAACAACTCCGACCAGCTGGAGACTCCACACGAGTGAACAAACAAACAGTGAGACAGGCGGAAAGATAACCCAAACCACTGTGTACTGCTTCTGGGAAACACACATATGTACATGAATGCACGAACACGCACACACACACACACACACACACACACATCCAGGTACACTCCTCAGCAAACAACCCAAGGCTCTTTCTTTGCCTGAAGTTATAGGCAGAGAAGGTGTTTAGTTATTATGCTAAAATGTCAAATGAAGGAGAACACAGAAGAGTGTGTTAGCTGTGGCACCAAGTTTCAGCCATGTACAGTTTTTAACAACCCCTCATCCAACATACTCAAGACATGCACTTACCTGCCCCGCTCTGCAACAACTCATTGCTGCACTGTAACCATCACATTGAGCGCTCACCTCACTCTGCAGTGCCTAGGGAGCAGCTGTAAACATTATTGATGCAAGCAGGTACCTCTTCCAAGAGAATAAATGAATAGTGAAGCTGATGATCCCGCTGGCAGGATTCATGCATCTAATTGCAACTTTTGTCCTGCAGCACATGGACGACGGGGAACAGTCACATTTGTTCAGTCACAGTCACAAATGCCTATGCATTTACTGAAATAATTTATTTAACATGTTGGTTTATTCAGTAGAGAATATATATATATATAATCCGGGCAATAATATATATCCAGGCAAACAGAGTTATGTTTGTCGCCTGATAATCCATCTCATAGTTGTTTCCTAAATCCCATATATCCCTACCTTTGTTATCAGAGCATATATGCTGTCAGATAAATGCAATGCACCTGACAAGCTGCACAGCACAAGTGCACCACACAAAGCACAGCGTGCACTCTCAGGCAAATAACCAAGCCCAACTTTCACTCCCAGCAGCAAAAGTTGGCAAGGTATTGACACAAACTTGGAATGTGAATGTATTTCTCTGCTTTGTTCATTTTTGTGTGAAAGAGTTATTGTCGCTGTTTTTCAGTACCGTACCTCATTGGTGTTAGCAGCCTAGTGTGTGAGCTGGATGGTGGCCAGCAGCAGTGTGTGAATCCAGGCCATCCCAGGGTCAGGCTGAGCCACTCTACTATCCATTGCTACCTTGTGTTCCTCCCGGCTTCTTTCCTCCCTTCTCCTCCCTCAGCTCTTTTTCTTAAACGCAACTCAGACTTTCCAAACCAGTGCTCTTCTGCCTGGTTCTTCTCTTTCTTCTTCTTGTTCTCCGCCTCCACGAGGAAAACAAAAACAGGTTGAAAAACAGCCACCACTTGCTGCTCTCAGAGCTACTTACAATGCAGATCCCCTCTCTAAGCTCCTCTGCTCTCCCTTCCCTCTCACTCCTTTTCCCTCCCTCCCTCTCTCTCTGCTACTGTTGGGGAAGTACTCTCTCAAATTCTCCTCCCCTCTCTTGCCCTTCCTCTTACTCTAATAGTTATTTAGTGTCTCATTTCAGCACCTGCTTTGAGACAGAAAGAGACAGAGAGGAGGGAGCAGACAGAAAAATGTTGCTCCTCATTGGGAGTGTGTACAAGTAAAAATGTGCACGTGCATGTCTATGTGATTGCGTGGGGGTCTACTTTATCAGCAAAA
Organism: Micropterus dolomieu; assembly: GCF_021292245.1. NCBI lineage: Eukaryota > Metazoa > Chordata > Actinopteri > Centrarchiformes > Centrarchidae > Micropterus > Micropterus dolomieu. Next base: position 28,346,714 of record NC_060157.1, on the reverse strand, counting down.
TAATACGCACACACAATACATGTGTGTTCACGTACTGTGTTGTTTTAATTGGTGTGGTGTGCACTTGCACATTCAAATTCAAAACACATCCTCGCATGCAAAAGCGCACATTGCATGTTAGTCTTTGTGCATGTATGTATTTACATCACTACGCATACAGACCCATTGCTAGAAATGCTTGTCTGTGTGTGCCTGCTGCAGCTTTCATTGCACGTCAAACTGGGAGTTGGTGACAGAAAGAAGCTGCTATGGCATGCTTGAACTCTTTCATCCCTTTCAACGCTCACCGCTTTCTTCTGTATCAACTATGTTCACTAATCAAACATGAACAAGAATGATGGTGGGTGGTTGTGGGTTGGGGGGGGGTTAGGTTACCTCAGGACACTAGCTTAGTCAGCAGTGGAGGTTGTCTAATTGTCCCACTTTTTGTCAGAGGAAAACAGGTCACTAAATGCTTTAGACTTGTTTGTGATTTTTCTTTTGAATCACCAGTCTCACTGAGAAAGAAACATTTTAAAGTGGATAAAATGTGGAATGTACAATAAAATATTATTACTTTATTATTGTATTATTACTATGTTAACCCCTAATATTACATTTGTCCTTTCATTTCCAGACGGAGCACACAGCTGGTTTCAGTAGAAAAGACTTAGTGACTAGCTAGTGAATGTATTAGAGCATTTAGCAGCTAAATAGGCACTGATATCTCCCTCGAGAGTTGGTGGTGACCAAAACAGAGTCTAAAGGAGAGTGAATATTGGACCTGCTTTCACCACATGGCCAGAAACACGAGTCCAAATGAATGCTAATGAATGCTGTGTGTAGGCGATGTTTACTAAGACCGTTGCAAACTTTATAAGGTGGTAACATGTCAGGATTGTGTATTTTAATGTGTTGTGTTGTTTAGCTAATAAATAAATACATGCATACAGATTTAATATTGGAAAATATTATCTTGATTCAAAGAATTATAAATATTCTGTATCAGTTTAAGATACAGTGTAAGATTAATGGCCGCATCATCTAATGGAAATATTCTAGATGTCTGCAGCATTTTAAACACATTTCCTCACAATTCAACCAGACTTATTTGGTCTCTTTGGAAACTTTGGGATCTCTGTTAGAAATTCAAATAAAATTTTGTGAACAGCGTTTTGCGGTTTGTAATGCCGGACGAACTGTGGGGTCAGTGAGGATTAAGTGGTTATTAAGGGTTAGAATATTACTATTTATAAACTGAGACTGTCTTAATCTCATTTCTCAATCTCTGATAACTCAAATTTATTATCGACATTCAGTGGAATTGTAGCCAGATTAAATGATAATTTATGTAAAGCAGAATCTTTCTTTTAATACACAGAATGTATTAAATAAAAAAATGAACATTGAGCATCAGTTTGATTATGTGTGATTTTGAATCTATTAAACACATTGTGGCATACAGCATAATGCAAACACATTAATATCATGATATTGATTTCAGACATATCACTCGGCTCTATAGTACATCTGCATCATACTATAAATGGATCAGCCTCATCAGAAATGCAAATAAAATTTTTGCGTATTTTACTTTTTCAGGCGACTCTAACGCGTCAGCCTTGTGGCTGATTTGGAACTTTTGCAGCCCGTGCACGCAAGCGTCTCCTTCCTCACTCCAGCGAAGTCGGTGAATGAGCCAGCCGGTGTCCACAGTGCATACCTGTGCTCACTGACATGTACTAACTCACTCTTCCTGCAGGCCATGGCAGAGGAACGCACAGCAATCATAACACTCAGAAGATGAATGGGAGGGAGAAAGAGAGTGTATCTTAAAAATTTAAGGATGACAAAGGCAAAGTAGGAGAGAATGAGGGAGGATAGAGTGCAGACAATGGTGAAGAAAGAGTTAGGAGGAAGAGGAGGAAGAGGAGGAAGAGGAGGAGGAGATAAAAACATAGTCAGGAGCTGCCCAAGGCTACAGCCACTGATGGAGTTTGTGAGGGGAGGAAGGAGAGGAAGAGAAAAATCATCAATGAACACCTGTCTGTTTCTGACTCCTAATAAATCAGCGTCTTCTTAATCTGTCTGCAAGTCTTCCTTGCTGTTTGGAGAAGGTTACATGACAGGAGGGAGAGACGAAGAAGAAGGTAGATGGAAAGATTTGATAACAGTTTATCCCTACAGCACAGTAAGAAGAGTATCTCTCAGCTGACACATGAGCATTTCAGAATCCCACACTGAGGAGGCATTTACGTTGTTCAAACTAGATTTATTTTGGTCTAAATAGTCTTAAATGCAAAACATCTCACACACAAAATATGTCTTATATCGAGGTACTATTTCACTCCTTTTTCCAGTATCGTACAGGAGCAACTCTCAGAAATCTTTCATATGAAACTCTGCAGAGCATTCAAGTAGAAAAGACAGACATGCTCAGCATCCACTGAAGAAACCTGTACAATATACAGTATGTGTATGTGTATATACATTGCAGACGAGGGTGTAGATGTTTGCAGATGTCCTTCATCATAGTGTAAAATAAAACAGATAACCATTGCAATAATAACAGCATACAACCAAAGCCTTTTATAAATTTACTGGAAAAAAAGACAAGTTGGTTCTTGATAAAAGGTGGGTGCACTATGTCAAGTTAGAGGTTATCATAAAGAAAACAATCCCAGTGTAAGCTCAAATTCAAGTGTACTCCACAGATTTTAACATTTACATTAACATTTAGCTGACGCTTTTATCCAAAGCGATTTACAATTGCTATACGTGTCAGAGGTCGCACGCCTCTGGAGCAATGAGGGGTTAAGCGTCTTGCTCAGGGACACATTGGTGGAAGGGTCACGGTGGGGGATTGAAGGCGGGACTCTGACACCAAAGGCATGGTCTTATCCATTGCGCCATCACCACCACCAGATTTTACTCGTAAAGATCAGTTTACTCATTATGGGGAGTACTATACAACCTGTGGTGTTTAGTGCTGTCTGTTGCACTGCAGGGATTTTGTCAAGTCAGAGAAAATAACCCTGAATATGTCATCGGAAAGTTTCTATGCAGAAAATCAACCAGACTTTTGTAAATCTCCGAAATAACTCCTCCCACTTTACTCTATGAAAGACGTTGCATAATAGGAAATGTAGGATCAGGTGTTTTTGAAGTTTGACCCTGACTAGGACATGTCTTTGCCATTGCTACACTCACCCCCCAAAGGGCAATACAAAATCACTGGGGTGCCCCTTTGAAGAGTAACGTAACAGCAGGCATAACAACTGTGTTTCACTGCCCTCTCTGGTTTTAAGTTCTTTAAGCCTCTGACCACACCCAGCTTCACTGAGGGGTGTGGTTGTGTGTGGTCAGAAGTACACTCTGTTGCCCCTGCAACCACACCCAGTTCCTGGAGTCCAACTTTACATTACTACATCAAGGATTTTTAGGAGGGATTAAGTTGGACTTTAATGTCATTAAAAACATCAATTTAACACCATTGGATCTTGGGTCTACACTTTCTACTCACCCTCAGGTTGGCCCTGACGCACACTGCTGCAGGTCTGTGCAAAATTTTAACTGGACCCAAGAGAACAGCAATCATTTTTATAAAAATAAATATATGCACTTGATAGAACACAGAAACATCAGACTGGGATAAACAGGAAATCGAAGGTTTGATTTTACAGTTCTTTAGAAGCTTTTTTTCCTTACTGGTTTCAGAGCTGGGTTGTGTAACAGAGGCAGAAACTGTACGCAGGCTTACAGCCCATCAGCATTAACTATATTAATCACATTTTCAGGGGTTTTTGTTCCATAACCCTAGGGTCCGATCAGGCTAGGGCCCAGTAGCTGTGGGGACAGTATCCAGTTTGGATAAGAAAGTCACAGTTCCTTTTCAGATCAAAGGCAGACTTTCAAACATATGAAGATATCAATTGTATAGGCCTAGTATGGATATAAACATTCAGTGTCAGCCTGAAAATGTTTAGGAACTGTGTTCTCCAAACGCTGGGTAAACTGAGTTTTGGTTGAGTTTAGCCTCCATTACACACCTGCTTATCATAATGTCTGTGCAGCAGTGTGCACATTGGCAAAGTTAAAACAAAATCCCAATGCAAAGACAGTATTCCAATCAGGTAAAATGTTGACTCATGAAGGAGTGTCATTCTTCTTATCCCTCCTGTTCTCCCCTCAAACCTCTCATTTTCCACAGCGGAGTCCTAACTCATGTTTCCAAAGGACGCGTCGCTTGCTTCAGGGGAGGCGGTTCAGTTGGGTTTGGGCAGGGAAGGAATGGGGAAGGAGCAGAGAGAAAGAAGACTCACTACTGTAAGAGGTATGGATAAGAGAAGATGACAGAGAGTATCTTTTTTGCAGTCACAGCTGGCTGCTACTGTAGTATATTGTGGCACAAACTGGTTATTAAAGTGGCACTGGCAATAAAACATATTGTCTTAAATATTATGAGTTTAACAACATTTTGGAACATTTGCTTGTTTGTGCTCATGTTTGTCTGTTAGGTATGGGGCTAGAGTCTGGATGTGATTAGCCTTACTTAGTATAAAACGTTGGAGGAGGGGAAAACAGCTATCCTGGCTCTGCCCAAAATTCAAAATACCCCTAGCAGCACCTTTAAAGCTTACTAGTTAACACATCTTAATTGTATACCACCTAAAATAAACTGAAATGTAAACATGCCAAATTTGTTGTTTTGTTGGGGTTGTGTTTCTTGTTCAACAGCTTGGCACATTGAGGTAGCTAAGTTTGGTACCATTGCACCTTTACATGGACTAACACCATAACCTGTGCTTATTGACTGGAAATGGTAACCAGGGATGTAGCCAGAGATGCAGGCTAGTTGGCTCCAGTCTATATGCTAAGCTAGGTAACCCTACCCTGACTCCAACTCCATAGTTAACAACACAGACATGAGATAACTTACACTGGAACGGCTGTGGTGTTTATTACCTGTAGGGCTAGGCAATAATTCGATATTAACTTTTATCAACTGAGTGGTATCATCATCATCATACTTAGATAATAGTCTTATTGTTTTACAAAATGCAGTCCATGTTAATGGTTTCCAAGAAGCAGTGTAACAAAACCCATTTAAAGAGTGGTGTGTGAGGAAATACAGCGGATCAAAGTGAATTGCATTGAACATCAATTTAATAATTTTACATATGATTTTGCATAATTCGCAATATCTTTTGTTAATATTGTGATAATAATTTAAACTGTATCATCCAGCTGTTGAGCCGCATTCTCTCCTCAGTTTGCATGCAGTCACTCTGCAACCCTCCCTTCCTCAGCAACTATGACAACCAGCTCCAAAAGAGAAAGACAAGAGAAGTAGAAGTAGAAACCAGCCCCAACCCTGACAACTCTCGGACTATAATTCCTGGCATGATCCAAGTGCCCTGTTCATCTCTGGGCACTTGACTTTTGCAGATATTTTGTTGGCTTTTGTTTTACTGTGGTGCTGTACTGTAGTGCTACATGTATTTAAGGTTTCATGAATGTGTTATACACTTTCCATTTTATTTCCGTTTTATTTATTATATTATTATTTCATTTACTTACTTGTTGCGAAGTACTTACCTGCCCTCATCCAGCAACATTTACTACATGAGACACATGACAACAACATGGGTCAGAGCACAGGGACACACACACAGACGAGGATGACAATACACTCTATTGGACTGTATTCTCTCATGATCAAAATATTTGAATGTATGAACTTTGAGGCATTTATTCTGTTCTACTGCTATCTGTTTACTTCTTGCTTGTATTTAATGATTTTTCATTTTATTGCAGTGAAATCATTGCAGTGAAGTCATACAAGTTAAACATCAACAGCAGTGTTGATTGAAGAAATGATAAACTATGCCAACAGATATCAGCCCACAAAGTCAATGGATGTAATCAAAATATTCTGACACCGACATACTTGGCTCAGATCCCACACAGATTACCTTTAATGATCATGTTGCGTGCAGTGTTGCAAGTTTGTAACAGCTAGTCGAGCCGCAGGTGCTTTGCAAATGCTCTGTGGAGGTATGTGCATGGGTGGATGAGCCTTTAAAGGCCTTTAAAATCTGGAATTCATTTATGAGAATCAACAGTCAGAGTGACAGGTTTAACACTGGATGCAACCGCTGAACTCACTTGAATACCATAGGGACAACATACTGCAGAACATCATTTACAATGTGATTCTGACATTTACGTTGGATCTAATAAAGTTAATGTGTAACTAAGGGAGTATATAATTCATTAACTATACAAATTATTATTAATTGTCCTGAGTAGCAAGGACATTGTTTCTGGGAAGATGGATTTTTCAAGTGTAATGTTTCACTGCTTTGAGAAGCACAAACAAAATTCATTTCATCTCCACTGTATTGGGTGCCAGCAGATATTTCAGCGGCAGATAGCAGAAAACTTCATAAATCTGAATATTTGTTAGAGGATAACGTTGATATATTTGATCATAGACCACTCTCACCACTGTTCTCTGCACATACAACTTAAATGCACACAAACAGTTGGTTCTGTACATTAAAACATTTGAGGACCCCTGATCTAAGGAGCCTTGCTCTAAATATTAAATTACAGAACTAGAGTGTCAGGTTTTATGAATGATTGTGTGTGTGTGTGTCCCATGTTCTACTGACCTGAGCTGAAGGTGCCTGGGGTGGGAGGGGCAGCCCCTCGGCCTCGACTCACCAACAGCGCCTCCTGGTTTTCGGCCAGAGCCTGCTTGGCCAGGTAACGCTCCCTCTTGATCTTCAGCTCCAGGGATTCTGGGACATCAGGAACGATCCAGTCGATGGCTCGCAGCACGAAGAACACCACATGCTGGAGGAGGGGAGATGTGCAGACAGCAAGATATTTAAGCTAAAGTCAGAAGTTTGAACTCTTAGTACACAACTAGTTGGAGAAGACCAACGTCCACCGTTATGTAGATAGAAATGGCTCATTCTAAGGTAATAAAAACATACTGGTTCATTATTTAAGGTCTTTATACACCCCTGTAAACATAGTTATGGATATAATATTGCATTTCTGTCACTAGATCCTCAGAAATTAATCTTTTGTGCCATAGAGCTCCATTGTTGTCCAAAAGCTATTACAGACACATCAATGAGCCACAATGTTGCACTGGGGGAGATGTTCTCTCAGCACTATCACAGTAGTTTCTTCAATCCTACAACCATGGTCCTGCTGCCATAATACTCACTACTCAAAAACGACAGTGCCCAGCTGTTTAAGAAAATGAAACTATATTTGTGACCTGCTTTATGTGTTCGGTAGGAGTGACTTTGCTTGGAGCTGAGTACCACAGACAGAATAGGGTAGTCTTTTTATTAACTGATTTGTTGAGTAAGAAAAATACAATATACGCCGACCTTATACTGACTAGTGGTTGTGCGGAAGTTTTAGAGATTTAAAAAGTGAAGTTTTCTCTACTGTTGCACTCTGAATGCCAGAAATGTAAATCTAAACAACAAAAACGAGGGTCAGAAGGAGGAATTGCTGAGCAATTAGGAGATGTGCATGGCCATTCAGAGGTCTGGAACAGTGCCAGATAAACAGAGGGAGACTGAGCCAAAATGGATGCAAGCGAATAAACATAAAATAACATACTGGATGAACTACTGATATGGGTAAGCGTCACATAAGATGACAAAACTAAGACATACACTGAGAGAGGGAAGTATGCACCTGGGAACACAGGCAGAACTGGGGATAGAGAAGTGATAGATAAAAATAAATGAAAAATGTGTGGCGATGGTGCAGTGGATAAGACACAGGCCTTTGGTGTGGGAGACCCGGGTTCAATTCCCACTGCGACACATCCACCAATGTGTCCCTGAGCAAGACACTTAGTTATGCCTAGTTGACCCAGAGGTGTTCCGACTCTGACATATATAGCAATTGACAGGAAAACAAATTAGCAAACAGAGACAAAGCAGCTCTCTTCATACCTCAAAAGCAATGATAAAACCAAGTCTGACAGCAAGAAGTTCCCAGTAGAACAGAGTATAATTCCCATTGTTGTCTCTGTATGCTTTATATCTAAAAACAAGAAGGAGAAAGAAATAAAATACAGAGTTACTGCAGAATATACGGTGTAATGGTTGATGTGCAACAGTATGAGAACAAACTGAACAACATGTTAAACATCAGTAATAGTACCCACTGTTGGTAAAGTCTGTGATCTGAATGATTCTGCCAAAATGAAATGAAGTAAACATATCTAAGAGGCAAATTATGGAAGTTTGAACCAAAGTGTTTCCCCACTCTTACATGCAACATTACATGCATTCAGACAATCAGCATCCAGCGTACCTGCACATAGGGTACTCAGTGTAGTTAAGTGGGGCGTAGGCCAAGGTGAAGTTGACGTATCCACTGAGATCATTATTGAACTTGTACTGGTAGAGCAGTCGAGGTAAAAAATCGGATGTGAAAGCTATTAGGAAAGCCTGCAGGTAGAAAAGAGAAGAATGACAAAAGATAATGTTGTAGAAAATTGGTATTCTCCAGTCTGGGGTGGGTGTCATTTTCGATTTCGACTCACGTTGGCGATGACGGACAGGTGTGACAGGGCTTCCAGTATGTTGAACCAGACTCCGATGTTCTGGGCGCGCTCAGCCACCGGTCGGCGGTACTCGCACACAAACTTGTGGGCGTCCAGACGGATTTCCACCCAGTTGTTGAGGAGAGCGAAGAGCGGAGCAAGGGGGAAAGCTGCCACGAAGATGGTGATGAACCCAAACTGTAGCACTGCAACACAATGACTCATTTTTATGTTGTGCAATGAAACATAGAAGACAATTTCCTTCCTTCCTCTATTATTCTATTTTATATATTGTATAATCATCATACTGTATGTTATTGACATTTGAAGTTTTCATCAAATTGGTGATTCCGTCAATAGCAGAGGCATCATGCCCTTTAGGAGTAGTGGATACTTGCCCATCTCCAGGTACTCTTCGAACAGGCCTTCACACTCCACAAGCTTGTAGTCTTCCTCCCAGCGCCGAGGCTCATGGGATGACTTATCCCCCAGCACCTTGGCCAAACTTCTCTTCTGGCGCCAGGCCTTCACTTTACTATGAGCAGAGAGACAGAGAGCACACTTGTAAATATGAAATAAACATGACCATAGTCATGTAAAAAATGTTAATATAGATTTTTATATTCAACACAGGGAGGTCAGAGGTCATGCTCATCTATAAAACAACAGCCCTGGTGCTGATAGAGATCCTGATGTTTTATCTGATTCTAGTTTAATGTGCATATTTTGTTACATTTGTCATTTATCGAACACAGCTTTTCATTTTCATTTTGCTGTCTCTACCCTGAATACAAACTATAATTAATAGATATTATATTACATGGAGTTAGCTTAATTTTAGTGTTGATGATTTGCCATGAGTAACAAGTCCCTTATGCTCAAACCTTGCAGATGGTTCAATGGTGGGTCTGCAATTGGCATCTTAGTAGTTCATTCTTTCCATGCTGTAACACATATGTTCCTCAAAACTCTCATGTCATAGTAGGTCTAAGCTGGACAGGTTTCACTTAAAATATGTCCCTTCCTTCTCCCCAAAAGCAGCTATCCTCCTAGATATGAGCAATACAGGACAAGTGGAACAGGTGTGCTGATCCAAATAAGCTGCTGCCACCCAAAGGATGCCCTGCTAATGTCAGGGTCAGCAATAGGACAAACCTTGTGGGGTATAACTTTCGACCAGCATAGATAAAATAAACCACAAACCACTCTGACAAGCATAACAAACCTGGCTGCAAATACACACAATCATTTAATCAATCTACAGCAGCTGCACTTGAGATCTCACTATTGGGAGTATCAGCATAGAGATCTAAGTTAAAAATATATGGCCTTAATTTCCCCCCTGCTCATCGAATGTTCACGTAAAACAAATGGTGTCCCTGTATAAAATGTCACTTAGCTCCAAATGGCTAACCACAACACCTTGCAAGACAGTCAAGGAAGAGGTTCAACTAAAGAAAGCAGTAACAGAGCTGCCAACTCTCACGCATTGAGCATGAGACTCACACAACTGACACTTTTCACACGCCCTCATGCTAATTAATCAATTTTCTCATGCATTGGAAAAACTAATGTAGCCTACAGCCTAACTGATTGCGTCGACTTGGCGAGATGACACTCCACTCACACGCTGTGACGAGGATCAAGCAAACCCGCTCTTGCGCAGTGAGTGGCAGACAGTTTGTGATTGGGTAACGTGGCTGGTACGGGTTTGCAATATAAAAATGTATAATCCAAAGCACAGATTTTCTCTGTTGGGAATGTGTGCAACACAGAACCGCTGAAGTTAACATGTGAGGATTTGTGCTGAAGTGTTTTCAGTTAGTTTCAGTCCCAAACGGGTTCTGTGTCTGTCTGTCTGGGATTCAGAGCAATTAATGAACAGCAGATTATAGGGCGGGGAGATTTAAAAAACAATATTGTGAATTATGATTAAATGATGACGTTATTAAAAAAATCCGGACTGGACTTCAGTGCTATTCACACTTCACCTATACCTATTCTCCAATCATTTGCAAATTCCCTCGCTGTCCCTCCTCAACTGCATTACCCCCCCCACACGCACTGTTAATTGGGAAAACCTCAGATCTTTCAAGCCTGCCCCCATCTCACCACCCTCTCACCATGCCAACTTTGCCCTCCTCAACACCCGATCGATTAACAATAAAGCCCCTGCCCTCCATGAACTAATCCTCGACAACACGCTGGATTTCCTTCTGCTCACTGAAACCTGGCAACAACCCAATGACTTCTTCTCTCTCAACCAAGCATATCCCACTGGCTACAATTACATCTGCACACCCCGCCCTTCGTAAATGACAACTTCTACTCGTCCCCCTTCTATGTGGCTTTGCCGTCATTTACAATCAGAACTTCCAGATCACTGAACTCACCCTCCCCTCAGTATCCTCATTCGAATATCTCGCCTTCAAAGCTCTTTCCACCATGACAGTTATCCTCATCTACCGGCCACCTAAACCAAACCCTTCCTTCCTCTCTGATTTCACAGAACTCCTAACTTTAGCCTCATCTCTCTGTTCACGCCATCTGCTACTCGGTGACTTCAACATCCATATAGACTCCCCCAACTGCAAGCTGTCATCAGAATTCACCATTTTACTCCGGATCACATACAAAATCCTGGTCCTCACCTACAAAGCCATTCACCACCTGGCCCCTTCATACCTCACTGTCCTCCTCTCCCCCTACCAACCTTCCCGGTCCCTCAGATCCACCTCAGCCGGTCTCCTCTACGTCCCCAAGTCCAAGCTCAGCAGTCTAGGGGAAAGAGCCTTTTCCAGGGCAGCTCCCAGGCTCTGGAACTCCCTCCCCCATGAGATCCGCACCTCTGAGTCCCTCACCATTTTCCAGTCCCGCCTTAAGACCCATCTCTTCTCCTCTGCCTATCCCTAGCTGTTTATTTTATTTTTTTATTTTTATTTATTTTGTAATGTTTCTTTATCTGCTCTGTAAAGCGACTTTGAGTCCGTGAAAAGCGCTATACAAATTCAATTTATTATTATTATTATTATTAGAAATCGTTCTGGATATGTCAGATTATACAATTATGTGGGATAGATGCAAAAAGTTCAGTCAAACATTCAGTCCAGGAGTTTCTAACTGAATTCAAATGAATTAAATTATCCTTGAGGTGAAAAGGTGCCGCATTTAAAGAGGAACTTCCCCAAACAAAGACACAGTGAGGAGGGAATACTAAATCATGAAAGAAAAATAAATAGGCCTACAGAATGCTTGAAAGCCATACACCTTCTGAATTATATTGTCACATTTTAAATTGTCACCTGCTGCCTGAGTTTTGTTTCTGTTGACTTAGCCTAGATAAAAACATTTCCACCATAAATTGATGCAGGAAAACTGGTGCAGAAAATGTCACCAGAATGCAGGAAATTAAGTGTTTAATGTTAAAAATTGAATCGGGGAGGACCGCCAGACCCCCCACCTAATTACGTGGCTTCTCCATTGCTAAAGGAAAACCTATGCTATTGCTTATTATTAACTTTAATATTCCATACATTCTCAAAAATTAAAAGAAATACAGTCTCTGGTTTGTGTTTCGAATCTCACACCAAACTAAATTGAAAAGTTGGCAGCCCATATTGTCATATTGTCTGGTCTGCTAGTCTGGAGACACACACACACACACACACACACACACACACACACACACACACAGTGGAAGTGCTGCAGAGGTGCGGCAATGAGGTTTACTGCACCAAACAAACAAAGCTGGATTCCGGATGCAAAGCAGGCTGATGCAACACTTGATAATGTCATGCAGATGAAAAAATTGTGGGGGTTTATGCGTGTTATCTATTAAACTACAAATTTCACATACCAAAATTTTGCTATTTCTAATTTATTCTGTTGTATTAATGGTCCTGATTTTGGTTTTTGAATGCGATTTATCATGTCAAGCTGATTATAGACATCATAACAATTTAATTTAAACTATTTAAATGTATTAAATTATACTCCTGTCTGGTTGGGAACTTATCTTCAGGTTTGAAAAAAGTCTAATACTCTTGAAGCTGTTAAGTAAAAGTAGGACAACTTAATAAATTATATATATATATATATATATATATATATATATATATATATATATATGTATCAAGTGTATGATGTACATTTTCAGTTCTATTTTTTTATTGTTTCTAATATGATGGATGTAAAGCTCTTCTAGCAGACAAAGAGATAATGAGACATGTATAAATACAAATACATAATCTGGAAACTAAAGAAACAGCCTGGACGGTAACATTTACACTGTGCGTGTGTGTGTGTTTGAGACTATTGTATAATCATTTTAAACAAAAAGTCCTAAAACATGTTTCTTTGTATTCCTGACTCCACTCAGTTGTCAGTTATTGCGATAACCAGCCAATATTAAATAAAATCACCTCTGGGAGCTGGTGAAAAGCCTTCTGGGAAATGTTATGAGTCACTAAAGCTGGGCGCACACGGGAGGACACAAGTTAGTTTACAGGATCAGCGAGTTAATTTGGGGATTTAGTTACAGTATAACAAACTGTTTGGGGGCTTTTACAGCACATTTCAAGACTTAGGGGCAAAAATACATCAGATTGTATTTTAAGATACCAAATACCCTTATTTTAAGTGTATCAAAATAAACTACAAAATACAGCAACCACTTTGCAAACCTTCTATCGGCCTGTTTGATCAGCTGATTAAGGGGACAATGTTTGAGAGCAACAGTTTTTCTCATGCGATAAATCTGACATATAGATATTCACATGTGATCACCCAGATAAAGGATAGTTTTAAATTAACAGACAGGTTCATGTTTAACTAACAGCTTTATTTAATTTTTTTTTCCCATGCAGGACAGATACTTGGCTAGTACTTAAATTGGTAAATGATTTAGCCTCGGCTGCTAAAACAAACACCAAAACTTAATAGTAACTGTTAACGATAGCAGCATTTTATGCTAAAAATGGATCAAATGCAATGGAAACCTGCACATTTCTCACCTTAACCTTCTTCTTCGTGTCTAGATCAATTTTCTGTTATGATCTCAACAAGTCTGGGGACTTAAGTAAGCACCAATCAGAGGCAGCGTTTGTTTATGATGTTGTCCTGTAGACTTCTCACAAAGTACACTGAACAAAATTATAAACTCAACACTTGTTTTTGCTCCCATTCATCATGAGCTGACCTCAAAGATCTAAGACTTTCTCTATGTACACAAAAGGACTATTTCTCTCAAATATTGTTCACAAATCTGTCAAAATCTGTGTTAGTGAGCTCTTCTCCTTTGCCGAGATAGTCCATCCACCTCACAGGTGTGGCATATCAAGATGCTGATCAGACAGCATGGGTATTGCACAGGTGTGCCTTGGCCACAGTAAAAGGACACTCGAAAATGTGCAGTTTTACTGTATTGGGGGGGGCGGAAACCAGTCATTATCTGGTGTGACCACCATTTGTTGATTGTGGCCTGTGGAATGTTGGTCCACTCCTCTTCAATGGTCAGGTCGAGACCTGAGGACCACAAGCATGCAGATGAGCTTCCCTGAGACGGTTCCTGACAGTTTGTGCAGAAATTCTTTGGTTCTGCAAACCGACTGTTGCAGCAGCTGTCCGGGTGGCTGGTCTCAGACGATCTTGGAGGTGAAGATGCTGGATGTGGAGGTCCTGGGCTGGTGTGGTTACACGAGGTCTGCGGTTGTGAGGCCGGTTGGATGTACTGCCAAATTCTCTGAAACGCCTTTGGAGACGGCTTATGGTAGAGAAATGAACATTCAGTTCACGGGCAACAGCTCTGGTGGACATTCCTGCAGTCAGCATGCCAACTGCACACTGCCTCAAAACTTGCGACATCTGTGGCGTTGTGCTGTGCGATGGAACTGCACATTTTGGAGTGGCCTTTTATTGTGGCCAGCCTAAGGCACACCTGTGCAATACCCATGCTGTCTGATCAGCATCTTGATATGCCACACCTGTGAGGTGGATGGATTATCTCAGCAAAGGAGAAGAGCTCACTAACACAGATTTTAATATTTGAGAGAAATAGGCCTTTTGTGTACATAGAGAAAGTCTTAGATCTTTGAGTTCAGCTCATGATGAATGGGGGCAAAAACAAAAGGGTTGCATTTATGATTTTGTTCAGTGTATTTTATAGTATTTTTTTTACTACAAAATACAAAACACAAGTATTTTTATACAAAATATGAAGCCATTTTCACCAACTCTATCAAAGCAAATTACAAAATCCTTTTTTGTATTTAAAATACATGTCTTATACTGCTATACTAAATACTGCCCATCCCTGTTGGCTCTGTATTACCAGGTTTGGACCCAGAAGCACAACTCAAAGCTAAAAGTTTAGCTTTACTTGTGGTCAGAAACAGGAAAAAGTCAATACCAGTCACGCAAAGAAGGTAAAGCAAACTCATCAACTTAGGAATCAGGCAAAGGGGCAGAAGTCTGACAAGCAGGCAGGGATCAGGCCGGCAGAGAGAAATGCTAATGAAAAAGTGGGAACAAGTGGATGGGGCGAGGTCAGGTGATGGAAATGGCAAAAGCACAGGGGTAACTGCAGGGCAGAGACCCGTTCACTGTAAATTAACTGCTGATATTACATTCAACTAACACTACAGAAAACACCGGTTTCTCTCTGAGCTCCTGGCTGGATAATGATGACCCCCTGGCTGCAGGCCAGGCGCCTGGCCGATGGGCAGGAGGCTCCAAGGCCACTTTACTGTCCTGTGTGCTCAGTTAACTGTGTGCTGGGAACGCTGCACGACACGAATCAGGATGTCATTGTGTTCGTATAACAACAGTAAGAGAGACTGCATCCTGTGACAGCCGGAGGGAGAGGCCATTTCCCACAATGCCTGTGGACAAATGGAGGCCCTGTATGTCTGAGTGTGTGTGTGTGTGTGGGGGGGTGCAATTGTCTGCTGCAGCTCCGTGTTTGTTTATGATGTAAATATCTGGTATTCGCAAGTCACAAACACAGTGAGCTGCCAAAACGACAGCAGGTCCTCACGCTACAACATCTGAAAGTCTTCACTGGTCTGGATTCAAGGCCTGTTGCTAATCTGTAGCTCAGTAACTGGCAGGACTTGAAATGTTGCTTGGCCAATACGTTTCTAAATACACCACTTCCTGTGTTGATTCGGAGCTGTGAGGTAAAACAGCAGAGAGTGCTGCAGGAGAAGTTTGTTTGGATGTTTAGTGGTAATGTGAAACATAAGATAATACATTACGGTTAGTTACTACAGCTTTCACTACTGTTGATTCCGGGAGCAGCCATCTTGGATTTTGAGGTCGGAGTTGGTGAGGTTCCCCATAGGAAAGCAAAATCCAAGATGAGATCTCATAGTTGTTTCCTTCTTCTCTCCTAGACACAAATGAGCTAGACTTTTAATACCAAGGTGAGACCAAAGGCCTTTTCTCCCACTTCTCAAATTCATCTCAGGAGAAACAACCATATAAAATCTCATTTATGTCTGACTCTGATCAAAACAAGAGATCTCTAACTGATCTTAAATAAGTCTTATTTTTGTCTCCTGAACATTGGACCATGAGATCAGAGAAAGAGCTCAAAGAAAATTCAGCTATGACTCCTGGGATCTCGTGATTCTTCTCAAATATGTCTCAGTTTTCTCATATTGGCCTCAGGAGCAAAAAACTCATCTCTGTCTTACTCTGATCAAAAGATGAGATCTCTACAGTATCTTAAATAAGTGTGATTTCAGCCTCCAGAGTGTGGATCAGAAAAAAAGTTCCAAGATATTTCTCAGTTTTGTCTTAGTGACCCCACTTAGGGGTTATTTTACTCAAGTACTTTACTTACGTCAAAGGTTGAGGTTGACTATTTTCTTTTTATGGGGGTTTGTACTTTTACACCCCTTAATTTTAAATCCTTATTGTATTTATTGTTAACAATCTGTTACAAGTTACTGAGAAATATTAAATAAATGTTGATATTGAAAATAATGCACTTTCAAATGTCATGCTTTCCAATTTGTTAAGTTAGTCACAGCCAGCATAACTGGAACAGCCAATACTTTGACATGATGTTTAGAGATTAATTCATTAAGGACCGAATTCACGCAAGAACTACAACATGATACAACATGTATCTGTCATACAGAATAAGCACTTTTACTTTTGATACATAAGTACATTCACTATGGAATACTTTCATACCTTTTACTTGAGTAGAATTTGGAGGCCTTTAATTGTGGATATGGTATTTCTCCTCCTGTTGGTTTTAGCTGGATGGCGCAGCAGCAGCGTTGTTGCCCTTTGAACAGCAGGAGTGGGGTTCAAATCCAGCTCAGGGCCTCCAGCACGGTTCTCCAAGCACAGACAGTGATGTGTTACAATCAAGCTCACAACTGCTTTTTACGAGCAATAAGCAAGACATTAATGAACTCAAGATATATTATAGTTAGAATATAGATTTATCCTATTCTAATCTCAATTCAGTATCCATTTGTCTTACCTAAGTCTCAAAAACTCAATTTCTCCTCATCCTTTTCTCCTTTTTAGGAGCAACAATTCAGATTAGAGTGATCTCAAAAAGATATACTATTGAGATGTTAGTGTTTTCTCAAGAGTTAAAGAAAAGACCATTCTGAGCAAAAGATTTTTCCTCTGGGTCTCCCGACTTTCCGAGTTGGAAATCTGACTTAAGGGGGCTTTCCAGTTGAAATTTCTGACTTCCCATGTCAAATGGAACGCACCACTTTACGTTTGATGAATCTTTACATCCGAGTTCTTCAAAGAAGGGCAACTGATAACTATGACCTGGATGACTGAGAACCCTGACAGACGTCTGAGTTCTTATGTGTGAATGCATCAGTAGAAAATTTCCAATTATATCGCACACATCACTCTCGGTGGGGCTACTCTGCTCCTACAGTATGTGTGTACTTTTACATTCGATACCTGGAGTACATTTTGCTGAATGCAGGACTTTTATTTTTAATAGAGTATTTTTACAAGGTGGCAGACTATTTTTACTTTTTCTTGAATAAAAGATCTTAGTACTTCTTCCACCATGCTGACTGAACTGTCAACGGTCGCATTGCATTGTGGGTAATGGAGGCACCAGGTTTTGACGAGGAAGAACGTCAAACAGTGCAAAGCTAATAAAATTTTATCATTCATCCATCCATCCATCTTCTATACTTCCTCACAGGGTACATAGAAATGAACAGAAATTAAGAGTCACCACTTAACCTAATAACCAACATGTCTTATGACGGTGGGAGCAACCTGAAGCACCCAGAGAGAACCCACGCAGAACATGAAAAACTCCACACAGAAAGGCCTGGGTCGACCAAGGCCAAGACAGTGACCACCGTGCTGCCCGTTTATCCTTCTTGACTTACGAAATTATATTTGATCTGTTGGTTATTGATCAGAAAACAGCAGAATAAGCATCACTTCTTAGATCAACCTGAAGGTGTTTGAATGATCTGTCAGGTGGCCACTGAGACATCTGAAAGTGTCAGATAGATGGAGTCTCAGATCAGATCGGCACTCGTGTTCATTTGGAGCTGCAGGAAACAACACACACACACACACACACACACACACACACACACTCGTGGCTGTGTTTCAGAGCAGGATGGGATGGGAGGGGCGGTGTGTTGGCGGGGTTGGTGGTCTATCGCAGTCACATTTGTTTCAGATTTCATCCGAGTAAACAAAGCGAGGCAGGCAGACTCACTGGGGCCTCGGCAAATCAGGCCCAGACGAGCGTCCCGGCCGACTTCCTCACAATCTGCTCTGCACACACAGGGTTTCAGAGTGTGTCTATGTTGATTGTGTTGTTGTCATTGTTTTTCTCGAAGGAATCTTCAGCAGCAACGCTTCCTTTTTCATCCCTTGAGTTAAATCAGGAACACACACCACAGCGTGACAGAGGATAACATGTGTGGTACTGACCAGCAGTGATGGAAGAAGTACTCTTTTGCTTAAGTAAAAGAAGCAAGACCACTGTTGGACTGTTCCTCTTCCTTGTCAAAATCTGGTGCATATATTACCCACAATGCAACTTGGCCACCAGCAGTGGTGGAAGAAGTACTTTATTTAAGTAAAACTAGAAATTACACTCTTTAAAAATACTCTGTTAAATGTAAAAATCCTGCATTCAAAATGTCACTTGAGTAAAAATTCATGAGTATCAGCAAAATGTACTTCAGGTATCAAAAGTAAAAGTTCACACATATTGTAGGTGCAGAGTACCCCCACTGAGAGTGATATGTATGATATTATTGGAATGTTTTAACTGATGCATACTCCTACTGAACTACTTCATACACTGGTGTATGTGTAGACATTTAACCTCTGATGCTTGGTATTTTATAAGTTGTAAACAAAAGTGTGTTTCCCAGATAAGGACGGTATTTTTTCTTGTCAACAAATCCCATGTGTTGTACATCTTTTAAAAACACCTTGGAAATTTAGTGCATTTGTTGGGGACTATTTTCAGCGGTGGATGAATCCACATGTGGTGCTCTAGTGAGTATTTGGGGAAGCAGGACTTTGTATGTGGGACTGAGGTCTTGCACCTGGAAACCCCACTTTTAGAACCACTGTTTTATGGGATTTGTGGACAGTAAGAAATATATAAATATCATGTACCCTTTATACATGATAAACTCGGAAAGTGAAGGCATCCTCCTGAACACATGGAGGCGATGTAGATGCATCCAGCCATCTCTGGGTGTTCAAATCTCGTTACCATGTGTTTGGGAATTTCTCACTTAGCTTCTTGTGAACTGTCCCATATAAAAAGGTGAGTTTTCATAAGCAGCAGGTTTCAATGATCACATAATCATTGTCCTGCTGATTCAGCCACTGAATGAATGAACTGCTTCTTTATAAATCTTCCCTTTAATCCCGTTTTGTTGACCGCAGCAGAAGACGGTGACGTCGCTATTTGAGACAACAGACTACGAAGACACAAACACCGGGCGTCTATAAATCCCTTTGCTTTATTGAAATCAGCGGTTGGCAGTTATGCTCTAAACAAAACATTAAAAAAAAAAACGACAAAAGTAACATCAAGCAAGAAAAACTGTACTTGGCACTTGATGACTATGTTGTCAAGAGGAAACATTTTTATATATCTCTTCCTGTGAGCCAAGTGTCTCCAATATACACATATGAACCTAGTCAGAAACCACAAATACCAGCTTTTACGTGGTCTCCATTTCACCAGATTCTTATTAATATTACAAATAATATTTCAATAACCCACACTAATCAGCTTCTGCTGTAATCCCAAACACACCAACACATCTTCAGTACAGCCAAGATCGAGAAGGAGGAGAGAAGCGTGGTCAACCCGACTACTTTAAACAGAGTTTCGGATGCAACGTGAACATGTCGGAATTACCTCATTGGTTGAACAGAGCATGTGTTCAGTGATCCCAAAATGCAAGTTGGTGTCTTCTCTAAAGACACCGAGGCTCATGGGTACTGTAGTATCTGTAGAAGCTAAAATTTATCTAATTGAGATTTCCTCTTAAAACAGGATTTGTTGAATTTTGCCCCTAACATCTGACCCAGGAGCAGCCAAATAATTTCCTTACCACACTTTAATATCGCAGTTTGATAGCGATGACTGAACCCAGATCAGCCGGTAAAGGGTAACTCGTGTATTTTTCAACGTGGACTTTTTTTGTACATGGACAAATGTTTTTTTTTTTTTTGTTTTTTTTTTAATCGTTCCAGTATTGAGCAAACGTGCTGCAGTTGGCAGCAGTGACAAAGGGCTGTAACATGATCCTTGCGGGCAATTGTGCCCCTGCGTCCACGAAAGTGCTTGTTTTTGCTGCTGACAGGCTCAGATTATTATTATTATTATTATTATTGGTGTCTAACAACATTATGGAAAGAATATCTACAGAGAAAGACCCTTTTTTTTAAAAAGAGGAAGGTCGCTTTTGCTCTTGTTAAAGCCACCAGACTTCATTAACAAAAACAGTAATTTTACCTCACTGAGGAGTTGGTGGTCTACAGCTGCCTTGGTTGGTTAGTTTTGTGTTATAGTGTGACTTTGGTGTTTTTGTTTGTGTTATTGTGTGATTTTGTTGTTTTACAAAGGGTTAAAAGGACCAAAATCAAAGAACACCACAAACACATAAACTGATTCAGGCATTGGTAGACCGGAGAGGTAGAATTGCTGTTTTTATCAATGGAGTCTGGTGGCTATGACGAGAGCGATAAGAGTCACCGTTTCTGGTTAAACAAAAAGAATCTTACTCTTTTTAAAAAAAGTTATATATCTGTAGGGATCCTTTCCATAATGTTGTCAGACACTTACAACAATCTGAGTCTGTCAGTGGCAAAAACAAGCACTTTAGTGGACGTACTTTGACGGGGTGCCATTGCTTGCAAGAATAAAGTTGCAGCCCTGTTTTGCTGCTGCCGACCGCAGAGCGCTCGCTCGATAGTGGACCAATTTCAGAAAATTTTGTCCCAATAAGTTACATAAACATAAAAAATCCAGGCTGAAACATACAGAAGTTAACCTTTAAGGGCAGAAAGCTTCACTGTGACTCTCAGTAATCACAGGGAATGATGCAGGTCAACAAACAGCTGTACAATCAGACATACAGACAGTCCATCGGAGGAAAGGCCAAGCCTGGTCTCCTCTGAAACAAAAAGCACATCGATGTTTAGGAACGTACAGAGAAAAGAAACAAAAGAAATTACTCTCTATGACCCAAGAACATCCTGTATCTCTCACACATTTCCGTCACAAGTTCATAAATCGTATGAAAGAAGGAACAAAAAGAGTATGAACCCTTCAGATAGCGGGGTTTCTTCTTAGCGACCAATAAACATGTTAACACGAGTGTGAGGGAAAAGCAGAAACTGGTACGAAGGAATGTTTATCAAAAATCGTTGTCGTTAAATTTCTGGGCGTTAACTACTGATCTTTGCAGCTCAGGAGTCCTAGAGAGCTTTCATGTGCTCGTGCATGAGTCACAAATATGCCGTTTGTTTTGATTAGCTAAAATTAACACAAAAGGAAATGATAACATGTTCAAATCACAGCTTAGATATTCCAAATTTGGTAAAATTAAATTCTGCTCAGTGCTGCTACTGGTGGCTGGAAGCTAAATTACAATTAAATGAACATAATGTACGGAAGTCCTAAACGGCCATCCATTTAAAAAAATGTTTTACTCTGTTTTCCGCGATAACAAAACAATTGTGCAATACAGGGGTCGGCAGATGACTTTATTTTAAATAATTTCAGATATATTCTTAGAGTTACTGGTTTGCTTAGTTGGTAGAGCGCAGGATTTTTAGTGAAAGGGTTGTGCGTTCGATTCCCATCTTTGCTGATTTTTTAAATTTTAATTTTCTCTTCAACAATAGTAATAGTTTCACATGCTCACAATAAAGCATGTGCTGGAGTGAGTGTGTCCTTGATTGGTCCACATCCATCAACCTCTCGCATTTCGTAACGGCCATTTCGAAGGTGTGTCAAGCACCTTTGAAAAGCTCTGAAGGACATTTAAAAGATTCTGTGTGTGGGGGTTTGCAAAACACACCTCTGAAATAGGCGTCCTGGAATGTGTGACTGGATTTCCCTGAATGACAAGTGCAGGAATTTCCTCTGCCTGGAGAGGCAGGGGAAATGAAAAGGAGCGTTCATAGGTTGATGGATGTGGATCAATCGCTGGGGCGCACACGCTCCAACACATGCTTTATTATGATCATGTGCAACAGTCTCTTCATAAGAACTTTGTGGAAGAGGATAATTAAAAAAGAACTAAACTTAAGTGGGGATCGAACACACAAAACTTTGAGAGTCCTGCGCTCTACCCACTGGCATTGGTGATGCCTTGAACTTACCCTAAATAATGTCACGAGCCTACCCTGTACTAACTATTGTTTTGTTATCACGAGAAAACGGAGTTAAAAAAAAAGTTTGAATGTATAGCAGCTTAGGGCTTCCGTACATGGAGACATTTCTCGATCAGGGTAAATCATGCTTCATATTTTATTTTAAGTCATTTTTCCCACCTTTTAGGCTCACTAAAAAGATTGCCTACCATCCAGGGAGTTCATACGTTTAATTTATTCTTCCCGTAACACATTTTAAGAGCTGCTCGGTGACTGAAATGTTATGAGTTTCTTGGGATGTTGATGAAAAAAGCTGATATGTAGTATGACAGTCCTGGATCAAGACTAAGGAATGACTCGATGTTTTGTAATCTTTAAGGAATGGAAAAAAACGTTTTTACCACCAACACATCCAATGAGAGATCATTGGATGTGTTGGTGGTAAAAATGGATATAGAAACAAATTAAACCCATAAAAAAACTTTCTAAATCTGATCTCCTGCTCACCTCCACAAAATAAACCTTCCAACACAACAAAGGCAAAGAACTGAGGAAGAGTTTCCTTCAGATTTCTTCCATCTACATATTTAAATTACACCTCTTTTTCCAGAAGATATGATTTCCCCCCGCTCAAGATGCAAGCAAACGTCCAGACAAAGAAAAGACACAAAGACAGCCAAACAAGGTACAGAGTTAAAAACGGCCGCCTGAACAGAATGTGATGATTTTAAAAGACAACGTGTGTAATGCTCCATTTGTTTAGATGTCTAATCTCTGCGATGCGCCACACTGTGAGTTTTATTTTTAATACCAGCATCTGTTTTGACAGATGAGGTGACACATTTTTCACATGGCGGAGGTCTCATTTTGGAATGGAACTTAAACGCATTGCTAATTATATCAATGATAACAATAATCATAATCATTGTCTTCAACTTCAAAACAAGCAGGAGCTCCTTCTGGCCTCATGTGAAAGGCACACAACACCAAAGCACTCCCAGGGGTGCTGCTCTAAAACAAAATATTAGCATTTCTCTGGTCTCAGAAAGACCCCGAAAGTTTGAAAAGCCTATTTTAAGGCCGCCAAATATGACTTCATCTTTAAAGGAGAAGTTTAACATTTTGGGAAATACCTTAATTCACTTTCTTACCAAGAATGTCAAAGTATTTCCCAAAATGTTGTACTATACCTTTAAATGGCGTTGCAGTATTTTGCGGCAGCTCGCGTATCTCAAAACATAATTCTTTTTTTGTGCTGTGGGGCAAATATTCAAGAACTCGACATGAGACTTCTTACCCCAAAACTCCACATCCCTCTTTCCCTCCATCCTTCCCCCTTTTGCTTTTTAAAACAAGCGTGAGTCAAAGACACAGTGTGACCATCCAGACACATCGAGGTAAGTGATGTATGGATATCAGCTGACGGGGTAGATTGGGGACGGCGGGTGGGTGGGGGAGTGTTCTTGTTGGTTTTATCTGACGGTGACCCCGAGCTTCTCCAGCACCCGCGTCCCTTTCTCTTCATACTCCTCCCGCGTCATCCAGAAGTTGTCCTTGTCCTTCATGATGTCGGCCAGCACGGCGCCGCCCAGAAAAACCATGTGTTTACGCCGAGGGGGGTCCTCTATCCTGATCTTGAATTTCTGCGGTAGAGATGAGGTGGAAAGAAGAGTAGAGTGTTACAGGGTTCTTGCAACATTTGAAAAGTCAAATTTAATGCTTTTTAATACCTCAACAAATATAAATTTAAGACTTCAAATATTGAAACAATTTCTTTAACAGAAAAGAGACGTGCGTTTGATCTCTTAATGAACGATGCAATACCATATTTAGCAGTTTTATTTTCACCACAGGTGAATGACTGCATATTCTGAATCGGGGAACATAGAGGTTGTCTACATCTGGCATTAAAATGCATTTTGGGTGATCAGATTGTGATCAGGTAACACTTGACCACATGAGTAGTCATAGGCCTACAGGTGTAAATGCACCCCAGACGCATTGAGGACAGATCGTGATCCAATCAGCAAAACGACCTCTGGAGGTGGTCAGGCACACCATGACCACATGGATGCAAATGTGTTGTCTATCCACATACAACAACTACTTGGGCAGAAATATGTATCGGTCGCAGT